>NC_090735.1:35903868-35911368 GCF_036898095.1 Palaemon carinicauda | reverse complement strand
GATTCTAATATTGCACCCTGGAGAACTTATTGGTGACCCTCACTTAGCTTTAATGTATTATTTATCCAAAAGTAGATTAAATGTGACATACACAAACACATACACACACACACACACACATATATATATATATATATATATATATATATATATATATATATATATATATATATATATATATATACATATATATATATATATATATATATATATATATATATATATATATATATATATATATATATATTATCTATACAAAAATATATAAATATATATATATATATATATATATATGCATATATATATATATATATATATATATATATATATACTGTATATATGTATATATATATATATATATATATATATATATATATATATATATATATATATATATATATATATATATATATATATATTGTATATGTATATAATATAATATATAACGGATTTTGAGCGAAGCGAAAAATCTATTTTTGGGTGAGATAGCCATGTCGTCCTGATGGAAGTTCCTATAGGGTAGCTTCCTAGGGTATATTACAACTACGGCGATATTCCCAGAGAATTTACCTTAAGGTACCAGAATTCTAACTCCTGGAGCGAGTATCCCTCGTGAAAGGGATATCGCGACATATCAGAGGACGTATTCTAGACACGTCACATGGCAATCTACGACCTGAATAGAGATTCGTCTCGTAGGAGGGAGATTGACGAGATACGAATTCGGGAAAGAAAAAGGGGAGCCGCTCCCAAGGCTTCCCTATCCCCCGATTCGTATGCGTGCCTGGCGCCAATCCTGGCGCCATCTGTATTCCTTGTAGCGTACACGAGGTGCTACAGATACTGTATGTAGGGAGGGGTCCTACAGCCCTTTCTTAGAAAGGCAAGGGCGGGTCCATCAGGACGACATGGCTATCTCACCCAAAAATAGATTTTTCGCTTCGCTCAAAATCCGTTTTTTGGGCTCAAGCCATGTCGTCCTGATGGAAGTGTACCAGAGCATTACTGTATCTGTGGATTCTCAGAACGTGCCGTACTCCCCGGAGATATTTATTCCCGGTCGACTAGACCTAGAGACCTAAGATGTTACCGTTATACATCTTTTCAACTAACTATAAACTATGTTAGAGCTTCCTGCCCCCTACAGGGAAGAGTCCTACTAGACTCTGGAAAGTCTCGAAGAGTACATATATCTATGTATGAATACCAGGCAAGCTAATATAGTGGTCTCGCCCTATATTAAGTAAAGCATAGTTTGTATAGAACCACTGCGTCAATATATTGACCAGTCATCCGCACAATACTTGTATTGGACAAAGGTTTATATCCGCATAGGAAGAAACTAATAAAACCGCCCTCGTCCCTTTATGGGACGGAGTCCTCCCATTAGGGGACTTACATAAACCAATGCAACATAGCTTGCAAAACAGAACAATTCTATCAGAATTATCCCAGATAAGATACATAGAATTAAAATGCTCAATTATACCAATAAATTGACACAGGTGAAAGAGACGCAAGGTTCTCAAGAACAAGTTTATTGACAGATAATAAACAGACAGGTTAACAACAAATATATATATTTATATAAAAGAGGGTAACCCAAAACTTTAAGCATAAGTATGATAGTAAACAGAACTTGTTTATCTGAAAGAAAAACCATTAAACACCACTTTAATGAGATACCAAGGTATCAAGTCATAAAAAATCTGTATTACAAATCAATCACATTAGCGTTAGAAACGCTTGGCACACATGTCTGAACTTATGCAAGGTTCACCTTTGAAGGAAGGAACAGTCTATATGGGCACTTGGTGCCCTCATTTAGTTTGTAGTACAGTATGTACCTACACACTCACCCTGGACTTAATCGTCCCAATTAAGACCACTGTTCCTCGCAGAGTTAAACAGTAGGGTTAACTACACGACCCACTGCTACCACAGATCTCTTAAGTTCCTCTACTTGCTTCGCATAGTGGCGAAAGAACACCCTGGAAGACTTCCAGCCCGTGTATGAACGGAGATGTTCAAAATCCATACAATTAAAGAAATTTAGGGATGAGGCAACTTTCCTCGGATCGTGACCTGCGGGTGTACTGTCAGGATCCGCTCTGCGAATAAAATATGTCATTTTCGCTCTGAGTTGATTCAGAGATAAATTTGAGCCTGATGTTTCTCCCCTGAATAGTTGACTACCCTTGAAGTCTGAAGTTCTACGAAGATAGACCTTTAGGCATTCTACTGGACATAGAGATGCATCTTCTTTCAGAGGACAGATTCTCCAGGGACCCCACCTGTTGGTGGGTAACTCATTCTTGGCGAGAAACGTAGGATCCGGAAACAGGTTCAGCTCCCCCCCATCCAGGAACTGAACACGACCTGCCTCTCTCGAGAGGGCTACGATCTCACTAACCCTGGCCCCGGACGCGAGTGCAAATAGGAAAATAACTTTTTGCGTCAAATCCTTTAACGCACATTCTTCATTGCTCAACAAGGAGGCGAAATGAAGAACTTTGTCTAAAGACCATGAGATGGGCTTTGGAGGTGCTGAAGGTCTGAGCCTAGCGCAGGCTTTCGGAACTTTATTAAAGATCTCGTTACCAAGGTCGATCTGGAAGGCAAATAAAATGGGTCTCATCAAAGCCGATTTACACACTGAAATCGTGTTAGCTGCCAATCCTTGGCCATGGAGATGGATGAAGAAAGATAAGCAGAAATCTGTTGAGATCTCCTGCGGATTCTTTGCCTTTACAAAGGCCACCCATTTTCTCCAAGATGACTCATATTGCCTTCTAGTCGATTTGCACTTGTATTCCTCTAGGAAGTCTATGCTGGCTTTCGAAATCCCGAAGCGCTTTCTCACCGCTAGGGCGAGAAAATCATGAGCTGCAGGGTCTGGGTTTTCTGTAATGAAGCGCAGACAGTCGACTTCTGGACTCGCTGGGTCAGAACTGGATGTGGTAGCGGCACGAACTTCATCTGTAGTTCCAACGCCAAGGGGAACCACATGCTGTTCGCCCACTTGTGGGCCACTATTGCCGCTACCCCCTTGAAGGATCTCAGTTTGTTGAGGACCCTCAACAGAAGGTTGTGAGGAGGGAACAGATAAATCCTGGACCATCTGTTCCAGTCGAGGGACATTGCGTCCACTGCTTCCGCTAAGGGGTCCTCGTACGGGGACACGTACAGGGGCAACTTCTTGTTGTCTTTCGTCGCAAAGAGGTCTATTTGCAGTTCTGGGACTTGATTCAGAATGAAGGAAAATGATCCTGCGTCTAAGGACCATTCCGACTCTATCGGTGTGAACCTGGATAGAGCGTCCGCTGTCACATTGCGGACTCCTTGAAGGTGAACTGCCGACAGGTACCACTTCTTCTTTTCCGCCAATCGGAAAATGGCTAACATCACTTGGTTGAGAGGTGGTGACCTCGACCCTTGTCGATTCAAGCATCTCACAACCACCTCGCTGTCTGTCACCAATCTTATGTGGATCGAGTGACGCGGGGAGACTTTCTTTAAGGTAAGGAGCACTGCCATAGCTTCTAGAAAGTTTATATGAAAGGTCCTGAATAGCTTGGACCAAGTCCCCTGGACTTTTTTCCAATGAGAGTGACCTCCCCATCCCTCCTTTGAGGCGTCTGAGTGAATCGTCAACGACGGGGGAGGTGGCTGAAGAAGAACAGACTTCTTTAGATGTCTGGCTTGGGACCAAGGTCTGAGAAGAGTACGTAGCCGAGGCGGCACTGGTCTTCTCAGGTCTCTTCGCGCGTTTGATGCATACCTTCTCCAAACTCCGGTTGCATCCTTTAGCTGTGCTCTTAGCACTGGGTCTGTCACTGAAGCAAACTGGAGAGAGCCTAGTACCCTCTCCTGTTCGCGTCTTGATATCCTTTCGGAATCTAGAAGTCTCTTGACAGAGCCCGCTATCTCCTTCCTTTTCTTCATTGGGATGGAGAAACTGTGTGACAAAAGGTCCCAGTGGATTCCCAGCCACTGGAACTTTTGGGAAGGAGAAAGTCGAGACTTTTTCTTGTTGATCTTGAAGCCTAGGTACTCTAGGAACTGGATCACCTGACTGGAAGCTTGCAAGCATTCGGTCTCGGATGCTGCCCACACCAGCCAGTCGTCCAGGTAGGCTACTACCTGAATTCCCTTTAGGCGTAATTGTTTGAGAGCTGCGCTCGCAAGCTTCGTGAAAATCCTTGGGGCTATGTTTAGCCCGAATGGCATGGCTCTGAAGGCGTACAGTTTTCGTTGTAGCCTGAACCCTAGGTAGGGGGAGAGTCGACGGCTGATTGGAATGTGCCAATAGGCGTCTGACAAGTCTATAGAGACTGAGTATGCCCTCTTGGGCAGTAAGGTCCTTATGTGTTGCAGTGTTAGCATCTTGAATTTGCAATTCACTATGAACTTGTTGAGTGGTGACAAGTCCAGAATGACTCTGAGCTTTTCCGAGTCTTTCTTGGGAACACAAAACAGCCTCCCTTGGAATTTGATGGACTTCACCTTTCGGATCACATTTTTCTCCAACAGTTCTTGAACGTACTCCTCCAAAATGGGGGTGGAGTGTTGGAAAAACCGAAGGCATGGGGGTGGAGTGCTGTACCAGCTCCAACCCAGTCCATTCTTGAGTAGGCTTTGGGCCCAGGGATCGAAGGTCCAGCGATCCCAAAATTTCATCAGTCTCCCTCCTACCGGTATCATTTCACTTGGACTGCCGTCCTGAGGTCTTGCCTCCCTGACCACGACCACCTCTGAATCCCCTTCCCCTTGAGGGGCGCCTAGACGAGCCTCTGGCTGCTCCTCTAGGTTTTGCACGAAAGGAAGAAGACTGTCCTTCGAACGTTGGGGCGAATGTGGTTGACTGACCTGGCACCGCCTGGGGTACCCACTGAAAGGCAGTCGGGGTTTGTGCCACCATTTGGGGCACTGGAGGCAAAGGCAATTGCAGTTGCTGTTGCTGTCTATAAGGCTTGGCTGGCCGAGATGGTAGCCTAGTCTTCATATTCTTCCTCTTTGGTTGAGGACCCTCATCCGGGGAAGATTTTCTTTTGATAGCCAGGCCCCACTTCTGGAGAAGATTTCTATTCTCCACGGCGGCCTTATCAACAACCTCTTTGACCACATCGGTAGGGAAAAGGTCTTTTCCCCAAATGTTGGAGGAGATTAACTTCCTTGGCTCGTGTCTCACCGAAGCCCCGGTGAACACGAACTCCCTGCAAGCTCTCCTTGCCTTGACGAAGTTATAAAGGTCCTTCGTCACTGTGGCTAAGTGAGACTTAGCCACTACCATGAACATTTCATGGACCTTGGGGTCACTTGCCATCGTCTCGAGAGTAGTCTGATGAGACATTGAGGCAGCCAGTCTTTCTTTTGTCTCGAACTCTCTTCGTAAAAGAGATTCGGACAGCTTGGGGAGGTCCTCGCCGAATTGCCGTCCGGCAATATCAGCCTCCAACTTTCCCACTGAGAATGTTAGATGGACATCCTTCCAGTCTTTGTGGTCCATAGGTAGAGCCAGCGACAAGGGTTTACACTCCTCCAGGGAGGGGCAAGGCTTGCCGGCCTCGACTGCCTTTAGGACAGCCGCAAACCCTTTCTGTAAAAAGGGGAAGGCTCTATCAGGAGAGGACACAAACGAAGGGAGCTTCTTGCTCAATGCAGCTACCTTCGAATTCGAGAAGCCCCTCTCTTTCATCGAGGATGAAAGTAGGGCTTGAGCCTTAGCGTGGTCCATAACAATGACCTCCTTCGGCTCTGTCTCCTCCCTTGAAGCTGGTTCTTTTCTCAGCCGGACATAGCAGTCCGGATATGATGCCTTGCTGGGCCAGAATTCTACCTCTTCTAGGGGAACTGAACCCAGCTTATCCGAAATGACGATCTTTCCAGTCGTCATCGGCATGTGCTCAGCATACCTCCATGGGTTAGCATCTGAGCATATGGGAAGGTCTTTCACATTGAGCCTTTTCCGGGGCCCATGTGATTCTGCCAGGGACTGCATGCGCAGTTCCATTGCAGCCGCCTTCTCCTGATTCTCCTTCTGCATTTGTTGGATCATTCCAACAATCGAAGAGAGGGCCTGTCCCAGTTCTACTGGGAGGCCAGCCGATGTTGAGGGGATAGGCTCCGGCATCTGAACCGGAGCAGCCGACACCTCGTCGACCTCATCCTCTACGACATCCGGGGTTTGAACTTGATCCTGACCTTCTGCCAGGAGGTCTTCTTCCAAACGATCGTCCAGGTCAGACATCCTGTCACACAACTGGATGTCTTGCATCGCATCTGCGACTTCCTCGTCCACCTGGACTTGATCTTGAAGGATCTCCTCTTGAGGCTGGGGAATCACTGCCTCAGCTGATGCCTGGGGAAAAAGATACGCCCTCATCTTCTCACTTGGAAGATAAGGGCCAGAGGTGTTCTTCTTGAAGCCCCTTACCCAAGTACGAAGCTTTTCCCTAGCTATATCCCTTGATTCCGCCGTTCTAGGGGAATCAAAAGCCTCAGTAATCAGGTTAGTGCATACAGTACATACCTGAGGGTCCCAATACTGGAGATCATCCTTGGAGACAGCGCATGCTGCGTGTCTCCTACAACACTCATGTCCGCAGAGGTTCTTGCTGCGGACATTGCAGAAAACATTTCCGCACTTCGGAGGGTCCTCCTGTAAAGAGAAGAAATTTCCATGAGTATCAAGTGAACTATGTATCACTGGATATGCATAGTATAGCATAACAATTCATAATTGAAAGACACACACTTGTGTTTCCCTCACAACCCATTGTTGCAGCCTTCCAGATAATAAAATCAAAAATGGTTTATCTCTACTAGAGTAACCAATGCAAGGTTTCCAGAGGAAACAGGTGGAGCTCACACCTAGGCAATGATTTTAAAAATCCTGGATAATAGACGGGGAAGAACTCTGCTTCCTGTCTGAGGGCAACAGCAAAGGGCTGTGTAAGAAAACACAATAGTATTAGAAGATACAGTGCTGTACCTAAACTTTTACTATAGTTTTCTTCTTACTGTATATGCTATACAGAAGAATACTAGTACAGTATAGGAGGATGTGTGCCGGCCTGCCTTTGCCGGCCGGCACACACCACAATTAGCTTTAAAGTATACTACTTAACAGCTATAGGGCGGCAGCCCTCTGGTTCAAATGCCTGTGCCGGCGGCAGCAGCTGCCGGCCAGCAACAGCCAGTGTTGGCCGGCAATGATTGCCGGCCAGCAACTACACAAGGTAGTACCCAGCTGCCGGCCACACTCTTGGTGACCGGCAGACAAGGACTGACATAAGCCGGCCGGCAAAGGTACAAGACCGATGCCAGCCGGCAGCAAAAGAACCAGAAGACTACCCCTGCCCGGCTGCCGGCCTCATAGGCCGGCAGCCGGCCTCATAGGCCGGCTGCCGGGACAGGTACAGCACTAGAAGAAAATAGAATGGATGCCGGGATAAGAGTGTACACAACCCCCCAAGCCCGGCAACCGAAAGAGTGCAT
>NC_090735.1:35868868-35898868 GCF_036898095.1 Palaemon carinicauda | reverse complement strand
TGATTTGTATTTGAGAAGGACTGGTTTGTTACTCTCATATATATATATATATATATATATATATATATATATATATATATATATATATATATATATATATATATATATGCTATATATATATATATATATATATATATATATATATATATATATATATATATATATATATATATATATATATATATATATATATATATATATATGTATGTAGTTATGTATGTATATATATATATATATATATATATATATATATATATATATATATATATATATATATATATATATATATATATATATATATATATATATATATATATATATATATATATATATATATGATAACGCAAAACAACGATCGGACTGCATATTTTCTTGGTTAATAGAAATAACGTTACGTCTATGGAAGAATGTAACAATTAGTCAAATGTTTACATTACAATTTCACTCGCAAGCTTTGGAACACAGCAGTTTTCCTTTTTACCTTTCTTCACTGGGCTATTTTCTCAGTTGGAGCCCTTTGGCTTATAGTGTCCTTCTTTTCCAAATAGGGTTGTAGCTTAACAAGTAATAGTAATAATAAGAATAATATTGAGGGGAATACGAAGCTATGATTACTCCATCAAAGAAGAAAGATGTACAGTTTGTGAACAGGTACTGGAAATATCTAAGTAAAAGTTTAGAAAATATTTAGAGATACACCAAAATCTGGTTAGGCTACCCCATAATGCTTATGTTCTTCTGTTTTCCAGTATATCATTTTGATATGTTTCATGATTATGAAACATAATATATATATATATATATATATATATATATATATATATATATATATATATATGTATATATATATATATATATATATATATATACATATACTGTATATATATATATATATATATATATATATATATATATATATATATATATATATATATATATATATATATATATATATATATATACGTGTATATATTTATATATATATATATATATATATATATATATATATATATATATATATATATATATATATATATATATATATATTTATATACACGTATATATATGTATATATACATATATATATATATATATATATATATATATATATATATATATATATATATATATATACGTGTATATATTTATATATATATATATATATATATATATATATATATGCATATATATATATATATATGAACATATATCACAAGCACACGTGATTTTAATTAATGTAAATATCACCCACGAAATGCATTTAATACCGAATTCTATCTTGGGAAATACATATCCACTTGGAATTCATTTTATGGTAACAGCTTCTGGCCGGGTGGTGATTCGAACCACCACCTGTACGGCTAGAAACTATGCTTGGCAGGGACCCTACCGACTCAGCTATCAAGAGAGATTAAAAGTTTATGACAAGTCCCCCTACATATTCCTGTCGAATTCAGGATTCTGTTCATAGACTTGAAATAGACCCATCTCCACCATGATAGCTGAATCGTGAGTTTGCAACACGTGGTTATTTTAATGAACATATATCACAAGCACACGTGATTTTAATTAATGTAAATATCACCCACGAAATGCATTTAATACCGAATTCTATCTTGGGAAATACATATCCACTTGGAATTCATTTTATGGTAACAGCTTCTGGCCGGGTGGTGATTCGAACCACCACCTGTACGGCTAGAAACTATGCTTGGCAGGGACCCTACCGACTCAGCTATCAAGAGAGATTAAAAGTTTATGACAAGTCCCCCTACATATTCCTGTCGAATTCAGGATTCTGTTCATAGACTTGAAATAGACCCATCTCCACCATGATAGCTGAATCGTGAGTTTGCAACACGTGGTTATTTTAATGAACATATATCACAAGCACACGTGATTTTAATTAATGTAAATATCACCCACGAAATGCATTTAATACCGAATTCTATCTTGGGAAATACATATCCACTTGGAATTCATTTTATGGTAACAGCTTCTGGCCGGGTGGTGATTCGAACCACCACCTGTACGGCTAGAAACTATGCTTGGCAGGGACCCTACCGACTCAGCTATCAAGAGAGATTAAAAGTTTATGACAAGTCCCCCTACATATTCCTGTCGAATTCAGGATTCTGTTCATAGACTTGAAATAGACCCATCTCCACCATGATAGCTGAATCGTGAGTTTGCAACACGTGGTTATTTTAATGAACATATATCACAAGCACACGTGATTTTAATTAATGTAAATATCACCCACGAAATGCATTTAATACCGAATTCTATCTTGGGAAATACATATCCACTTGGAATTCATTTTATGGTAACAGCTTCTGGCCGGGTGGTGATTCGAACCACCACCACCTGGGTGATATTTACATTAATTAAAATCACGTGTGCTTGTGATATATGTTCATTAAAATAACCACGTGTTGCAAACTCACGATTCAGCTATCATGGTGGAGATGGGTCTATTTCAAGTCTATGAACAGAATCCTGAATTCGACAGGAATATGTAGGGGGACTTGTCATAAACTTTTAATCTCTCTTGATAGCTGAGTCGGTAGGGTCCCTGCCAAGCATAGTTTCTAGCCGTACAGGTGGTGGTTCGAATCACCACCCGGCCAGAAGCTGTTACCATAAAATGAATTCCAAGTGGATATGTATTTCCCAAGATAGAATTCGGTATTAAATGCATTTCGTGGGTGATATTTACATTAATTAAAATCACGTGTGCTTGTGATATATGTTCATTAAAATAACCACGTGTTGCAAACTCACGATTCAGCTATCATGGTGGAGATGGGTCTATTTCAAGTCTATGAACAGAATCCTGAATTCGACAGGAATATGTAGGGGGACTTGTCATAAACTTTTAATCTCTCTTGATAGCTGAGTCGGTAGGGTCCCTGCCAAGCATAGTTTCTAGCCGTACAGGTGGTGGTTCGAATCACCACCCGGCCAGAAGCTGTTACCATAAAATGAATTCCAAGTGGATATGTATTTCCCAAGATAGAATTCGGTATTAAATGCATTTCGTGGGTGATATTTACATTAATTAAAATCACGTGTGCTTGTGATATATGTTCATTAAAATAACCACGTGTTGCAAACTCACGATTCAGCTATCATGGTGGAGATGGGTCTATTTCAAGTCTATGAACAGAATCCTGAATTCGACAGGAATATGTAGGGGGACTTGTCATAAACTTTTAATCTCTCTTGATAGCTGAGTCGGTAGGGTCCCTGCCAAGCATAGTTTCTAGCCGTACAGGTGGTGGTTCGAATCACCACCCGGCCAGAAGCTGTTACCATAAAATGAATTCCAAGTGGATATGTATTTCCCAAGATAGAATTCGGTATTAAATGCATTTCGTGGGTGATATTTACATATATATATATATATATATATATATATATATATATATATATATATATATATATATATATACGTGTATATATCTATATATATGTATATATATATATATATATATATATATATATATATATATATATATATATATACGTATATATATATATATATATATATATATATATATATATATATATATATATATATATATATATATATATATATATACATACACATATATATATATATATATATATATATATATATATATATATATATATATATATATATATATATATATATATATACATTCACGTTTAAAAAACACTGTTTCCCTTATCATCTTCCAATTAATTTGTTTTGAAATAGTTATGCCATTCGCTCTTGTGTGATGTAAACAAAAAAACTAATAGGTTTTCCTTATACGTCTGTCTCTTTCAATTAATTTTATTATTGGCCGATCAATTATATCTAAATTAACCACCATATCTTCCTGAAGTAAACTAAGAAAATAGTGTTTTGACGCATACACAAACACACAGAAACACACACATGTACAGATACACACACACAAAACAAAGATGTACGTCACAGTAACTCTCTGTTTTTGTATTCGGCTAACAAAGGCAAAATCAGTTCCGAAATATATCCCATCAAATTAGATTTTCCGAATTGAATTGCGTCCACTTTATCCTTCGGGTTTCCCTCAATTCCACTCCTTCTGTGAAGGTTTTATCTAAGTCTTTTCTGTTCCTCGCCGAAAACTCACAAAAATCGCAGAATATCTCCTTATTTTTTGTTCTGTTTTTATCCTCAGTAAATCTATTTTTATTATTATTATGATTTATATTTTCTGTATGGAATACGAAGGAATTTCATCCTAGTTCTTTCCAGGATATGAGTATGGTAGAGCATATAATCTGGGGCTATGTTTGAGATTTTATGATATAAAAGAGTTAACTGATTTTCATGATAGCAATTATTAACTATAGGGGCACATAATGGAGTGCAGACCTCCACCGCAGCAGCTTATTTCTCACCCTGTAGCTTGACTTTGACCTTGACCTTTGACCTTGACATGTATTATTTGACAGTGGATTATCCTACACGCAAATGTGAACCAAGTTTGAAGTCTCAGTGACAACGATGTCCAAACTTAAATCTGATTACGTGACGTGAATTCCACATTTTGCTTGGCCATGACCATGACCTTTGACCAGGACATTAAAAAAATCAATAGTTTCCAGCTTTTATACAACAGTTAATCCCTGCAACTTTCATTACACTACGATTAAAATTGTGGTCAGGAAGCTGTTCACAAACAAACAGACACACAAACAGGGGATAAAACATAACCTCCTCCAACTTCATTAGCGGAGGTAATAAGCTAAGGTACAGTTGAGCAAATTAATTCCTGCCACCCATTGCCCTGAGGAAGTGCATCCTGCCACACCCTCACTGCACGGTAAGTTACAGTGTGTAGCCCTGTAGTAAGGGTGTGACACGGTGCATTCCCTTAGAGCGAGACGGGCAAGGAATTCTTGTGTCCAACTGTACATTCATAGAGCATTCTTTTATGTGAGAAAATATGTATATAAAAGCTAAAGAGTCATAAGGAAGCCAAATAGTCTAAGTAAGAGGAGCTAGCTTGTATATGAGAGCATTTCATCCGATATTAATACAATATTAAACTCAAATTTATTAGAATAGGATCTATATCATGTATATCATGACCAAATTCCATGACCACTTCCGTATAGGCTAAATATTTGAATCCTTTTATAATTAGCAACTGTATGAAAATATTCGTTATTTCTAAAACCTATGAAAAATATTTTTTGCTTAAATATGAATATTTGGATTGATCAGCTTTGAAACAAAATCACTATCACCGCATAAGTTTTGGATTATTAATTTTTTTAGAAAAAGAAATGAATTCAAATTATTAAATTTTTTTAGAAAAAGAAATTAGTTGAAATTGTTATAACAAAGCCTTAGAAACATCATTAAATTTCATATGTCGATAATAGGCAATAAAATTGACAAATGTCCCTAGTGTTGACCTGTGTACGTCAACCGATTTGGACTTGACATCTCAGCACTAATTCCTTCATAACATCGATTTCTAATATATTCTTTCCTGTACACTGTCCTCTCATGAAAGGTTAGCCATTTGTGATTTAAAGGTTATTTATTGCCTTCAAGATCATTTGTCATTACGAATTAGTGCTTATATCAATAGTAACGTCTAAAAAAAATGTAGACCACTATAATCTCATTGTCAAAGAACTTTCAGAAAATAAGGTTCCCCTTTACTTGGGTGGAGAGCAAGTCACTATCATCGCCTTGTTTCTTTAAGTATTCTGCTGTCCCTTTTCACGTGGGTACTTTACCTGCGGGAGTGGGAAGGTTCACATTAACCTATCAACTTATCTTATAATGCAATCTTGTAGAATATACTTCATGTTCTGGATTATCCAAAATAACATTGGCTACTTATATTTGCGATAATTAGCAGTTTTTCTTTTTAATAAGATATTTTATTATGATAATGACTATTTATTTCAAATTATCCAAAGAAATGACGGACTTGATAAATTCTTCACGAGCATTTATTGCATTAATACTTCGTCACAAAGATATGTCAATAACGACCATTTTTGTTTTCTCTCATGGTAATCGGTCTGATAAGAAATTATCACGTTATTTTTTTTTTCTTAAATTCATACAAAAGCGTAAATATTACGCCTATTGTCCATCTGTCACTTTATATACCATATATTTCAAGTCCATTAGGAGGGAAAGTGTGTCATCATGCCATAATTCGCGAATAAAAAGCGGTTTATATATTCTCCCTTATCACGATGTACCCAACGGAGAGAAACAGCATTAGACCAGATATCATGTGATTTTGTCTCGGTAAAATCGTCATAAATTTCCACTGAATGGGACCATCAATTTCCTCCGCAGGATAAGTCCGAGATATCAGCGCACACATTTTTCACATCATAATGAAATCAAAATGCCCAAAGATTTTCTTTGTGTCTCAAAGTCCCTCATAAAGGTTCACATTTAGTCTCATTTTCTTGAAAAGCATGTTCCTTCGTGGTCGGTTTCCTTATCACCGGGAGATAGAATTAAATACTAAGATTAGTTTTTGTTTTATTCTCTAGACCAGTTGTTTAAACTCTCAAGAGAATCGAGTACTAATATTTGAAAAGAAAGTTTAATTTTTGGAATTCGTATCTTAGGAATGGGAATAATTTCCTATTTTATATATTTAGTCTAGTTTGGAGATTCAAGAACAAAACAGAATTGCAGTAATTGACAGTTTTGAAATTGATATTGATTCTTAAATGGCACTGGTTCACCTATTTTCAAATTCTGTTGAAAGAAATTATTAGATGGCAATTATAGATCCTTTTGACTGGTTAAATACACAAACACAGCTCATTTGGAATATGTACAATCAAAATTAATTTTTCAAATTCCATATATCAGTCTATTATCAGTTAAGTCATAAATAACATTTTTTTTAAGAATATTCCTCAAAAAATAAAGATATTTTCTTTTCCTCCAAATAATCAATCCACAAATCTGAATAAAGCATATGCTATTATTTGGACTTGGCAATAATTACAGAGATGCCATATGCTATCCATATATTTGTACAACATGAATAATGTGATTAGGATGGATTAATGAATTTGCGCTATATAGCCCAGCGTTGGGGCTTGAGAGGCCATTCAGCAGCCAAGTGCTGCTGAGGAATACTCTGTACTGTGCAGTTGCACTTTGAAGGAAAAGTTAAGAATCTAGATAGCAATATGAAAGAAAAAAGCAAGAACTGGGGTATAAAGTAGGATACAAAGAAAGGGCATCTATGGGCTGAAGTAAAGTTGCAAGCACCTTAAGTAATGCCTACGGTGTACTGCCTGAGGTGCACTGATGACACTCCCCCGATATGGAATGGTGGTTATGGATAATATGTTATCTGTGTAACTGTTCCAAATGGTACTGGGAATATAGTAGGCATCAAATTATTCAAATTAGACTTGGCCTATAAACTGTTATTGTTGTTGTTATTGTTGTTGTTGTAGATTGCTTGACCCTTGCGGCCAGGCACGGGGTCTTGCACACTTGCAGCCCCTGGGTGTTGGTTGTTTATGGGGTTTATAGGTGAGTTTGGTTATGGGATAATCTGCAACTTTCATTTTTCGGTGGTTTGGGATAGGATGTTGGTCAACGATGATCAGCAGCTTGCTTTTCTTTCTTTAGAGGTGCCCTAGATTCTTTTTGGTCAAAGGAAAGGAAGAAGGTAACGGAGAGGAGGAGGCATCTTACAAAAAAAAGGAGGCCACTGGCTCCCATCGTTTAGTTGGAGAGACAGTGGTAAAGCAGTAAGTGCCGATGAGTAAAGGGTTCGGGAAGGAGTTGGGAAAGGTTTAGTTAGAGATATTGGTATAGAGGAAGTAAAAAATTTCCTAATATCTTGAGCTTAAGTTTTTAGGATGAGCAATAGTATAAAGTTTCAGCTGAATAAGAGAGAACTGAAAATGAAAAATTGGTTAGCCGAAGTGAGTGGTAGAGAAAGGATGGAATAAACATTCCTGTACCTGAAAATACTACAACAAAAATAAAGAGATAAAATTTTGATTATTTAGTGTCTACATGCTTTGAGATTTAATGTTTAGTTGGGCTTGGGTGGGGGTGGATTCCTGAAACTTCAATAAAGAGAGAAGAGAGATTGCAAGTGGGAGAGGGTAAGCATGGTTTAAGTTAGGTTACTTAAACCATGCTGGTATTATGTTATCTAGTGGGAGGGTAGCTGCGGAGAAAGGCTGAGAATGTATCAACATTAGCAATCATGTGTTTTACAATTGCTGTCGGGGTACAGGAATGTTGGGGTTCAAATCCTGTCTTAGTAGGCTTGTTTCTTAACAATTCAATAGGTAGTGTTGCAGAGGTTCGTCAGTTAGTTGCTGACAGTTGCTGCACGGTCTTTCAGGTCGCTGTTATGCTGCTGCTAGGTCCTCATCGTTATCAATGATGACTTACCAGTTACACAGATATCCCAGTCGCAGTCTGCAAATAATGACTGCAACTTGGTGGCAGATTACTCTTGCAAGTGGATACGGGATTGGGTTTGTTGCTCCGATTCACCATTTGGCTGATCTGGATCCATCAAGGAAGGCTCGCCTTACTTCGCTAATCTTTTGCATGTTGCAAAAGGCGGTCATTCGATTCTTGATGATTTGCAGTGAAGGTTGAAATGTGATACTGATTATCTGGTACATTAGGGCAGATTTGGCTAGGTGATCGGCCTCGTCATTACCGGTGATTTCAGTGAGACTTGGGATACAATTTAGGTTTATTTGCCTGTGGTTGCTTTGTTGAGCAGAGGCTAGATACTGTATTTCTGTGATCAGGTAGACATTTTCAGTGGGTTCTTTGTTGCTGAGGCCAGAGTGGCTCCTCTCGAGTCTGTGTGGATTGTTGTGTTTCCTACATGTAGACTGGCTGAGTGTTCTAGGGCTTTGGCGTTCGCCACTAGCTACAGTTTTCTCTGAAGCCTGATGAAGAAACGACTGCAGCTGCTGCTGCAGGAATATCACTATCAAGTGATCCTTCAGTAGAGTTCAGTATAGTAGATGTTGGAGGCTGAGGTGTTGCTGGTTGCATTTTTGGCTGCTGCTGTGAGTGGTTCTGGCGGGCAGAGAGCTTTGCTTGCTGTTGGCAGGAATATGAAGTTGTACTGGATGGGGTCCGGAGATCATGGGGCAAGAGTGATGTATCCATCATGCTTTTGTTGCCCCTTTGTCTTGTAGGCTTTATTTTACCTTTGCATTCTTCTAAGTGTGTCCAGCAATCTCTTTGCGTGCGTCTTTGGCGGATCAATCTCCTCCACCAAAAGGAGTAGTATTTTAAGTCTGTTGTTCAGAGGGAAGTCTCTAAGCTATTAACAGTATTAAAGCCAGACGAATTTGATATCCAAGTTAAAGTAAATAAAATTTTCTTTGAGATATCAGAAACAGATTTTTTTTTTGTCAGATTTTATTCACGTCTTATTGTCTTTCGAAAAGAACAAATTTTTCACCATTGTTACCATATTTATTATGAGTTCATACCAAATAAGGTTTACTTTGAAGTTTAACAGAATTACGTGAAATGGAAGATTAGAATAATAACTTATTCAGCCTTTATAATGGACTCATCCTTCATAATAAAAATAAGAAAAATAGGAAATTATGATAATCTTATAATCATATATCATATGATAATGAGGAATACCACCATCAATAAAACAGCCCATTAAAGCTCGCTCATCATCACATCCATTCATATTCACGAAAAATTACTCATTACATTTTCTCATGAATACGAAAATGACCGACCTTTTGGAGAAATAAATGACATGCAAATAATATCAGAGGGTTGAGCAAAACAATTATCCTTGAAAGCCTTGCGCCATTACCAAAAATGAGTTCTCATCGAAACGATGATTTATGCGCGTCTCCGGGACATTGGTGTAGTTAGAAAATCGTTTAATTGTCCCGTAGATGTAACGTTTAATCATTTTTCCACTTTTGGTTTCTTGATTTTATAATATTTTAGTATTATCCTAATATACTTTATTACATATTTCAAGTTTCTATTATAATTTAATTATTCCGATTTTCACACCTACAATGCTATGCAGAGATTTCTTGCATACAAACACACCCATACATATTTAATTATGCTAGTGATGATCGCTTATTTTAGGTTAATTAACTCGCTATAGTGATAGCTGTCTTATGTACAATATGCTGTAGTACACATCCATGTTCCTTACCATTGTTTTTTATCAGTAACATCATTAAGTTACAATAACAATCTAAATATGAGAAAGTATGAGCTATTGTAGTTTGATATCAGGCATGGCTTCGCCACACGAAAGCGTTGTCAAAAAAGGAAAATAAAAAATATTTTCAGTAATGACACATTCAAATGAGAAATTAGATCATTTCAATATTTATTTCAGAATGGTGGTCTTAATGATTGGCTTGGTAATGCTGGTTCCTCCAAAATAAAACTTTTCTACATTTATATTTGGTCATATTTGTCCCAATCATTTTCATTTAGGACTCCTAGAATCGCTAGTTAGAATATCCACTGTTTGTATAAATTAAGCATGAAATGTGAATAAAATGTGTTATAACTGATAATGAGAATGAAGTGAAAAATCTAAATTAATTTCTACAATAATATTACATAGCACTTGTACAGATTTGCATTAATATATCCGACTGTGCTTGTATTTTTATCACAACAAACAATATTGGTAGCTGAAATATTGCATTATAAGTTAAGAATAAATATCTGGACCTGTTATCCCAATGATAACAGATATACCTGTAGTGTTTTGGAAAAAATAGTGGCTTCCCATAAATGGAATACTCACCCAAAGTCTTTAGTTTCGCTCCTGTTTTCGCCTAAGGAGAAAGGAGCCGAGAGTCGTCTTGTGTCTTTAGATTACCAATAGATGTCGTCAAAGTTCAGGCAGATTCTATTCCAGAGAAAATGGTAGGAAGGGGTAACTTTGGTCAACCAGTTGCTTTTCTGTTGTGAGTAAATATTCTACTGCACAAATTACTTTTGCTAACGATTGTTGTTACTGCAAATTATTACTCATGTGCTTAAGTTACTTCAAGTCAGACAGTATTAAGGTATTCAGGTAGAAATTGAAGACTTTTTCAAGTGCTTCAATAATGTGGATATGACAAAAACACGCAATATGCTAAGTAATACGTCAAATATCTAAGAATGTATATGGTAAATTGATGTTTTAGGTTATGTAAGGCACAGGGTTGTCCTGTGTGATAGGACTTGAAAAAAAATTCTTGAAATGAAATAAATTAGATAGTAAAGTAATAGATTCCCAATATAATACCTAAATCATCATGATGTATCACAAAAGGCGTCGATTCTATTTCACCAGTCTTCCCTACTTGAGCTTTTAAATCAATGCTTCTCAATTCATCATCTCCTATTTCACGCTTCAGTCCTCAGTTATGTACAGGCTTGGGTCTTCCAACTCTGCTAGTGCCTTGTGAATCCCAGTGAAACGTTTGGTGAACTAATCTCTCTCTGGGGCTCAGGGAGTGCGAAGAGCATACCCAAACCATCACCATCATCTACCCCTCTCCATGATCTCATCCACATATGGCACTCGAGTAATCTCTCTTATAATTTCATTTCAAATCATACCCTTCCATTTAACTCTCTATTCTTCTTACAACAGTCTTGCGATACACACACACACACACACACACACACACACACACACATATATATATATATATATATATATATATATATATATATATATATATATATATATATATAGCTTGTAGGTTAATTGAACATTACTCAGTTGCCATACTTAAAAATACTGAATATCATTTAATTAATTTTAATTTTCATCCTAGTCATAATTTCTTTCGGACAAGGATAGTCGAGTCGAAGCGTCTGAAGCGCCTTTTGATAACCAATAGAACAAGACCATTTCAGTTCATAGAAAATTGCACAAATAGGAAACATCGACCTGTCTTTTTGGTTTCAGTGTTGACGTTTGAGTGGACAGATACCATCCCGATGGGAATGCCTTTGGTATCCCTCCCATTTGTAAGCTCTTCCTCGCTAAAGCTAATTTGGCACTAAAATAAAAACTAGTGATAATAGGCCAAGTGTTAGAGCTTCGTTATGACGTAATGACGGAAACCCTTTATCTAACTAAATGGCAATACCCTTGATGACAAGTAGACTGGTTAAAAGGAATCGGTTTTTATGTCATCCAAATGTTTAAGTTAGACATTAAAAGTTAACGTTGTCTATGATCAAATGTTCGTACGTAAGTGCGTAAATGTAAACAAAGATGTAGTTGTGTACGATTATTCGTGCGAAAAAAGAATGTTACTCCCATTCCTACAATTTGCAAGACTAATTTCTTCCTTGTCAAAGGTATGCACTCGTCTTATGCTGTATTGTACATATTGTCATAACACTTAATAGTGTTCATTTGCGTTTATATTGTGATGTAACTGAGAATTACCACGAACTGTTACAGTAATGCTACATAAGTTGCACCATGTTGAGCTTCCATATGGTTGCAATTGTCCCATCAACCTTTGGCTAACATTTGCGATATTCATAATGTGGCTATGTGGGATATTCATAATTTTATGAAAATTTTTTTGAGTTGAAGGGCATCGATGTTATGTATGTGAAACCAGGCTAACTGAACAGTGTAATCGTTAGGTTAGGTATGAGGGTAATTCTATACAATAGCTCCACCAGCAAGTTATCAAATTTAAGTACTTCCTCCAAAAAGATGGAAGTCTAGGGTTTCGTTTGATGTATAAATCTAAGTGGCGCTAGGTCTAGAAGAGGTTTAAAAATCCAAATTAAATTTGACCCACCTGAAAAAAACTAAGTCCCTCGACTTCATAACTCTCTCAAATTCCTCATCAGACTGAGCTTTCGTTTGTTCATTTGTACGTTAAAAACATAGATTATGTTATTATTACATCATCGATTGTGTTCTATGTAGCAAGACGTCCCCCAAACGTCATAGTTTTCAACAAATTATGATTATCCACATTTTACTTGGGGCTAGCATTTTAACAAAATTAAATCATGTGACTTGAATACCCAATCAGGTGACAGTTTAACTAGGAAACTGAACACTTTTCAAAACTGTTCACACAATTTCCACCACTAATTTTTCAGTCTTTTGAGAGCTATGGAGGCGAGTGAACCTTCAACTTCTGGTGCAGTTTCTCATTTACCATCTACTTTGACATCAATTTTGTTGATTTTCTCCCAAGTTCTTGTCTCAATTGTTATCTAAATTAAATAGATTTTGTTTTGAATTACTGTGGTAACATCAAAAGAACAATAAAGTACTGCCAAGACCCCGGTGTTATCAAAAGTGAAAGTGACACTATTTGTCCCACCCAGGGCTTTAAGTGCAAAATGAATATTAAGAAAAAAAACATTAAGGTGTGACAGAACGCATGTCGTATTGAAAAAAACAATAAGTTAAAAAAGGTGTTTTTCCATATCTAATTTTAAGGGAACTTGGTTTGAGAATCTCATTTAAATATAGAATCTAATTTGTTAGTTTTCTATAATTATATTGGTGTTAAATCTAGTTATAAATTTGTTGACAATAAAATCAAGAATTTCTCCCAAAACTATGATTGGTGCTCAAACTCATGAGGTTATTGTGCACTGGGCATTGAATCGGAAAGGTGCAGATCACCTTTACTCTCAAACCTAATTAGGTACACAAAGGGTTTTAGGCTGCCTTATATTTAATATGGCTGTGTAAAGGGGGATTGCAGTGGGCTTGCTAGGTAAGGATACAGCTACTAGGTTAGATTAGGTTAGATTGCGTTAGGTGGTTTGTTTAGGTTAGCTGGTGGCTTTGTTTATTGCTAATTCTACATGTGCCATTATTCGCATGTTAAAACGGATTCTTTAACTCATTCCCCATCCAAAAACACTGGTTTCCCACTGGTGGTCCCCTAAGATTGGAAAGGTTAACGAATAGGGTAAAAATACTGTTCCTTCTCCAAAAAAAAAGGTCAGCTTTAGATAAAGCACCAAGTAAATCCTCAGAAAAAAAAGTATTATCAAAATTATTTGTGGCGGAGCTATTGTATAGAATTACTGGTATGAGTACAGAATAGCCTAGGCCAGGGATGGGAATATGCCGCCTTATGGACCATCAAGTGCGGCATTTGACGACCTTTGATATACGCATGTGCAGTTTATTTCTGCTTTGACATTGAATATCATATGTTTAAAATCAATATATGTACACACAGACAAAAGGAAAGTTATGTGTTCAGTGATGCACCCCTCAGAGGATGGAAGCAATTTTTCTTTGAATTCAGTGAATCCTAACTTATTGCAACTAGTAGCATTTCCTTGTCAGCCGCAACAAACTACTAATTGCAATAAGTGAGTGAGTGATTTAACGTATGATATATGAAGCGGTCCTGTTTTGTCTATCTCCTCACTATGATCCGAGTCAATTTTGGATGAATCTACAAATTCCAAAGATTTGGCGTAAAATTATTATTTTATTCGGGCCTTAACTGATGATTTTTAATTGTATGAAAAATAGCTTGCCTTAAGCAACCTTAATGGATGTACAAAGGGAACAGACATTTTAACAACTTCAAAGAGTAATGTCACAAAGAAGGCCTAAATTTCACTTCCTTATATGATAAGTGTATACACTAATGGGGCTCCAGCTATGATCTCAAGGAAGCAAATAATTGATTCTTTCAATGAAAACTACTAACACTGTGTTTTGAACAGATGCAAGTTTTTTACAGTGATGTTTAATTTTTTTATGAAATGTGAGTGTATAAAAATTACCTACTTGCCTACATCAAATATTTGAAAATTTTATATTCTTGATGTTTATAAGCTATCTTTACTATAAGACTAGTATTAATTTATTTATCACTTGAATACAAATAACCTACTTACTTAATTAAAGTCATTTAAAAAGGGCATGCTTTCCATATTATCAATTTACTTAGTTTGAAAACTACTCACAAACTTAAATAAGATATTGGAAAATTTGATTTTCAATGTCATTCATCTCCTGATACTTGTATCAAAAGTACTTCAATGGAATATTTGAAAATGTATTGCTTTCAAATTTCAAAAACCAGTCACTCTTTCATTAGATTAGTAATAAATTACTTTCAGGATAAAATAACCCAAAAAAATATATGCAGCCTTAATGAGCAATGAAGAATTGTAAATGTCCTTCATCTGAAAAAAGGTTCCCCATCCCTGGTTTAGGCTTAGAACTGCCTGTTGTTTGTCACAAGATTGCTGTCCTGAATGAAATTTTTGTATTACAGGGTACCAGTCTTGGCGTACACCTACCAGGTTAGGCGTACACTTACCAGTCTAGGAGTATAGTACCAGTTTAGCAATGTATGCATACCAGTTCGTGAAATATACATACGAATTATGGAAGAATCCTCCACGACCAAGTTACCCTCGAAGTGTTTGTACTTACTATTTACGAACTAAGGAAATAAAATAAACTGTGGGAAGTGGCTTTTCCCTCAACATCAATTGTTAGATGGAGATTCGTCCGTTTCCGATTTAAAGTACCAGGTTTCAGACAAGACTAGGCCTAGAATATTAACCTAGGCCTGTGGGACTCACATGTATTAGCCTATGCCAAGGTTTAATTTGTTATGTATAGGCTAGTCTTGAGTTAGGTAATTGCCCTGAAGTGAATGGTAGCCTCCAAATGAAAATCAGGACAAGTGACATATCTGTAAAAAAAAAAAGTATAAAATGTGAGGGCAGTGTAGAATGTATTTATCTGTTAAAGATTGATATATCCATCCCTACTTCCTTAAGTAGCTTCAAAGCCATTAGGTCTGCTTTATTTTCAGCTATGGTAGCCTAACCTATGTCACCGTAGTCAAAGGTACTGTACTATTAGCCTATTGTATTTGGTAGCCTAACCTATGTCACCGTAGTCAAAGGTACTGTACTATTAGCCTATTGTATTTTAGCTTTTGTTGATTTTTTTTTTACCAGTGTTCCTTGTAGAACATGAACTGCCAAATGGAGGGTTAAGTACAGACGGGAGGCTCCTTTTATAATTTGTTGGCTGCTATGAATAGACAGAACTGTCAAATGCAACAATTGGGTGATCAGTTTATTGACATGAAAAGGGAAATCTCTAGTTTGTCAAATTCTGCACATGTCACTTCCATACCATTTAATTCTAATCAAGCTGACATGTCTGACATTAACCCATCAATTACAGTAGACAGAGCAGACATAACAATGACACCACATAATACCTCAGGTTCACTACTGACGTATAATTTATCAAATAATACAAAGACGGTAATGCCTAATAATCCATTTCAGGACAGTAACACAGTTAATAGCCCGTTACCTATTGATGAACCTTCTAATACATTGCTGGAATAGTACTGAAAATAAAGGAGTGTCAAACTCAGTTTCCACTGTGCCTTAATGTTAATGATGCGTAGGAAATGTTTCGTGTTACTGGTCAATTATGCTAAAACCAGGATAACAGTGAAAGTGTGGACTTTATTACGGTGTTATAGGATACTGGTCATCCAGTTCCAAAGTGCAGGAAAACTAGGATTCGGGATAATTTATTTCCTCCAAGATATGTTGAAATCAAGTCGAGAAATACCAGAGACGAAAGGCCTAAATATTTGTTATATGTTTTCTAAGACGGATGATTTCTACTTTACTGCTAATTGCCACAAAGAATTAAGCACTATGTTGGATGCAGATCACTCTATGTTCATTCATGAAGAACGAGAATTTGGAATGTTTAAAGATTTACAAGCTAATATTGCCAAAAGTGATCAACAGCTAGCTAGGTCTCCCATATAATAATACCATTATTTCCACTATGTTGAATAATAGGGAAGAAAGAGGAATTATATACCCTTCAATTGCTGCATCACTAAGCCCTATAGTTCTTGATATAAAACCTAATTGCACTCCAAGAATGTGCCTCGATTAAGGTAAAGTCAAATGCCACCACTAGGTTGATATTCACCCTTTACCTATGGTAGAGGAAATGGTTGAAACAGCAGCAGGAAACCAACAATTATTTTGCTTCGTTAGATTATGAAAGATGCACATCGTTGAGTGGAATTTGGTAGAGAGAATAGAGATTTAACCACTTTTAGTGATGCAGTTCCTCTGTATAGATATAAGCACCTTCCTTTTGCATTACATTGCAGTCCAGTTATATTTCTACGTATCGTGTCAAATATCTTAGCTGCTCTTATTAAGAAGGCATGGGTTAGAAAATACTTAGATGATAATATTTCTGCTCCCAGTTTTCCAATCTTGTTGAAAAGTTTAAAGCAACTGTTAAAACTTTTCCGTGAAAGAGGAGTGAAGTTAAATTTAAATAAGGATTGATAGTTTAAAGGCAAATAAAGTTTTTAGTGTATATAATTTCCAAGGATGGTTGTATACCATGTCTATAAAATATCAGTGCAATCAAAGGAATGAAACCACCTACTAATGTCAAGCAAACTATGAGATTTCTAAGAATATGTATGTTTTATAGAAAACACAAATGATGCTAAATTTGGTTTTCCCTTGACTAATCTCTGTAAAGAGAGCACTCTTTGTTGGCTAAAGATTGTCAGTCCAGCTTTGAAACAGACAAAAGAAGCATTAATCACTGTTCCAGTACTATTAATGATTTAGATGACATAACCCTTGTAATTTATCACTGGTGTTAGTTTAGATTATGTAAGTGATATTTTTATGCAGAGACAAGATGATTAATTGAAACCTATTGAATATTTGTCTAAGAAACTTAAGCTAGATGAGTAGCACTAAAGTACCACTGACAGAAGCACTTGCTACTTACTCAGCATGTCAAAGGTTCCTTCATTTTCTTTGGGGGTTTTCCATTTACGATTCACGCAGATCATCAGCTTTGGTATCTGTGTTCAAGAGAAAGACCAAGTCACCTAGAATAAGGCTATGGGTAACTGAGATACAGAATTGCCGTTTAAAGGTAATATATAGGCCGGATAAATATAATCATGTGGCAGATCAAGTAAATAGACCAGTCAGGGCAGTCTTTCATCAGTGTAAGGATGATTTTCTTACTCTGAGTAAGGATGAATTCAAAATGAAGCAGTTAGAAAAATCAAGGTTAACTGAACTATTAATATTTCGAGAGAGTGATGAGTTACCATGTAAGAGGTCTCCTATAACTTTGATTTATCAATTACTAATGTATGAAGGATTGTCGTATCTCGGTGAAGATATAATTGATAACCCAACTCAGTTGAGTTTAGTACATTCTAAGCATTTAAAAACTAAATGTACCTTTGAGCTTTGGTTATGAACAAGTTTCAGGTCACATAGTTATACGTAAAACAATTGATGTTATTGAAAACCTATTTTATGGGCCTTCATTGCGATCTGATGTTACTAAATATGCAAGTGAATGTGTCGTGTGTCAAAAACATAAAATTAGTAAATCTAGTTCTTTACAATAATCCCAAGACTTGCCTGGTGTAACTCGGCTTTTATAGCGACCAAATTGATTCAACTGAGGTGCTACATGGTGTAAATATTGTTGAGTTATTCAAGTTAATTTTTAGATAACATACATTGGTGTTTAGTGTGATAAGATTCAGATCTTGCTGAATAAATATATATATATATATATATATATATATATATATATATATATATATATATATATATATATATATATATATATATATATATATGTGTGTGTGTGTGTGTGTGTATATATATATATATATATATATATATATATATATATATATATATATATATATATATATATATATATATATATATATTAGTGTGCTACTTTTATAAGCACACATTGAGTATGTGTTGTTCAAGATGTTAAGTCTTGAAAATGAAGTTCATCTTAGTAACTTTAAAAAGTATTTATTCTCTAAAAACAACAGTGTTAAACATCTCCATCACAGGAGTGGAGCTGGTTTGGTCGGATGACCAATTCAGGTGAAGTATAGATATGAACTGCTTAAATTATCGATATCACAGATATCGTATGCTTAGTTGTCTTAGCATTTAAACACAATATGGAAACTTTACATTCTTTCTCGGAAGACACCTGCATCCGGTGACGACACAATCTTTCACACGCTATGCATTTGTGTTGACGTTCAGAAAAATGTTACATTGCCGAGGCTGCAAAGTACATCCTGTTTATGATTTTATATGACTACAGCAAATCTCACGCTAGCATCTTCATCCACAATGACATATTACGTCATGTGTTTTAAACATGTAATAATTAACTATTTCATTTATTACATTAGCTCGGCCAGCTATCTCAATAAAAAAAAAAAAAAAAATTTAACAACAAGCCAAAATATGTTTACTAGGTGTGACTGGATATATGTATTATTCTTTGTTTAACTTTAGCCAAAAGCAAATAAGGACGAATGTCCAAATAGGCACATCAAAAAAATAATAACAATAATGCGTATGAAAAGATATTACCAAAGCAAAGAAAAAAAATGCTTAATAAATACATATCATATATATGGTACATTGCTGGCAAATGATTATATGGTACCAAAAAAAAATATGATATACTTATGATTCGGTAACTTGTTAAAGAATAATTGTTACCTTTGTCAGAAACATAGATTAACACAATACGGTAACTAATAAAAATATTTGTTACCTTGGTAAAGATTCAATTTTAGTGCACAAACATGAATTCCTGGTACGTACACGTACCACGGTTTCGTACATATATATATATATATATATATATATATATATATATATATATATATATATATATATATATATATATATATATATATATATATATATATATATATATATATATATATATATATAGGGCTGATATATTTTATTAGATGCCCATAGATTCTGTTATTTTTCTTTTTTTTTTCTTTTCTTTTACCATTCCGGCTTATATATTTTATTAGATGCTGAGAGAAAAAATGATTTAAATTTTTTTAAATGTTTTTCTTTTAAATGTATTTTTAACAATGCAATGTAGATAATTTCTTCAATTACATATTACTAGCGTACTAACAGCTTTTCGTACAAACATAATTTCCAGCATTTTACTCCTTTAGCGAATGAGGTGGCCACTTCAAACGGCTTTAAACTGAATTAAATATGGAGTTTTGTCTGGACATGGCGAAACGTTCTGTTTTAGCTTCCAACTGTTCCGTAACCTACGCCAAACAAGGATGTTCAAGGTGATAAATATCATCACCGTAACGCTTAATCCTGCTAGTAGTATGGGGTGAAGAAATTCCTTATAAGTCGGTGACAGGTGGTCCATCTCGGTCAATTTCATCAACCGCTTGGCAACCTGTTTGTTGTACGGGAGAGGTAGTGCTGGCATTGTAGACGTCCACGTGAAGTTCACGAAGTAGGCTCGTTCTCTGATGAGTGTCCTTAGTCCGGTCACCATGGAATTAGGGGAAGTCCCGATACAACCATCTGCTGCAACAAAGATGTGTGCAAATGACGTGGATCCGTCCGGGCATGATACATTGAAGCCGTCCTTGTCGTATCGTATCCACGAGCCATTGTTCAGTCTGCAATTGAACTCATTATTGTCAAAGGGATAAAGCTTATCCAGAAAATTTTCACTTGTATGGGAGAGAGCACCGTCTAGCACTATACCTAACTCGCATGAATCCATTAAGTTTTTATGGAATTCAAATGAGTCAGCTGTACATATTTTTCTATCCATTGCGTCTGAACAGTGAGTTAATTGATTTAAGTCTTTAATGACCGTATATGTTTCCTTGTCTGGGGAAATCAATAGGTGTCCTGTCAAACTGGATATTACTGGATTTGAGTGATTCGTCATGAAAGTCGGAAATGGTGATATCCTGTAAGATTGCCAGGCATCAGAAGAATCAAAGGGAATTGTAATCCTAATTTTGTTATTTTCAACGCTTACTGTAATTAGGCTGTAATAAAATTCTATCCTACGTTCGCTTAACAAAGGAACATAGCCTAGTTTATCCCTTCCGTTCTCCAGAACTAACTTTAAGTAATTTATAGGCAACAAATGGGGCGACAGTACACCTTTAGTTGCTAACGTGATAGCTTCTACATAATCCTTGGATTTCTCAATGAAATGTGCAATTCTGTTATGTATGTGATCTATCTTTGAATCATAATACGTTAACGTTGCCAACAAATCCTGTACTTCCTTAATCTGAATGATGTTACTCGAATGTTCATTTACTAAATCCATAATTTGATTGATTGAAGCTAACTGATTCCTTAGTTCTGACATAATCAATTCATCTTCATGAGTCAAGAACTCAATTTTCTTATTTTGATTACTAATCTTAAGACGATTGGAAATTCCTAAACCTAAACTTGCAATAGACCCAAAGATGTTTAATGCAGCATAAATAAACGGATTTCGTCTTTCTTTATGTTCTTGTCCTACAGTCCACATCAAAAGGTCATAAGCCATAGATTCTGTCTCGTAAGTCTTATTTTTCAAGTCATCAGATAGCATCTCTGCAACTTTTAATGTCGATCCAAGCAAACTCTCTGTAGTCAAATGAAAATGTCTTCTATGCAACTCATCCAATGAGACAGAAAACATTGAAATGGCGGTTTTTAAGCTAGTGACATCATTCTCTGGAAGAAAAATTGCTTGCATATTCACTTCTACAACTACGTTGCTCGATGTAATAAAAACGTCTTCTTGTATTTCAACAAGAGTGCCATGTTTAAAATCTATACTTTTAGTTTTAGAGCTCATCCCACATGAGAAAAATGTCGGAGCGAACAATATCACTCCCAACAACAAAAAATTCATCTTGGAAACTTGTAACGAGAAAAATATATGTAATTACTCCTGTACTAAGAAGAAAACTTTTAATCACATAAAAAAAAAATTCCCTCATTTCTTTCCCTCTCTTTTTCTTTTTTTTTTTCTTTTTTTTTAATTTTTTATGTGAGCCAATGGTACTATTCTCTCATCCGTGGGTTGGGATACGTTTTGAACTCTAAACCTATTGGCCGTTAATGTTTCCAAAATGTTAAATGGGCCTTCAAACTTAGGTGTTAGTTTATAATTGAGTCCTTTATGCACATTGATCTGTATATACACGTTATCACCCACAGTATATGCTTTAGTTGGCTTCGCTATTTTATCATGATTCCTTTTCATTATGATTTGTGATTCTTCTAAATTCTTTCGAAGGATATCATATCGACTTTTGCTTGCATTTATACATTCTTTTAAAGGATTTGATAGATTAGTTGTAGGCGTTAATACATGGAAAGGCGTTCTAACTTTGGTACCATACAATGCTTCATGCGGTGACATTTTAATTGATATATGATATGAATGATTCAGAGTACTCAGTGCCGCCGGTATTGCAATATCCCAGTTGGGGTCTTATCCGCCTAGTGTTACTCTTAATATATTTCAAACTTTTCTATTTGCTCTTTCCACTAGCCCATTCGACTCTGGGTGATATATCATGGTATTTATTTTCTTTATGCTAAGGAATTCACACAATGAGGTAAGAAAGTGATTATTAAATTCACCACCCGAGTCCGAGATTATCATGTGTGGAATTCCATGTTTACAAATATAACACTCGTAAAACTTCCTAGCGCATTCAATCGCAGTTTTAGTTTTAAGCGCTATTAGTTCTGTATATCGAGTTAAAGCATCTATAATTACTAAGAGGTGCTTATTTCCTCTGTCTGACTCGTAAAACCCTGTTAACAAATCTAAATGTATTCTTTCAAAGGGTTGATTGGACACGGGATAAGCCCCTAGGCTGACAGGTGTTTTCGTATGCCCTTTGTTTTCCTGACATGTGCGACAATTGGCTATGTGTCTTTTTATATCTGTAAGCATCGTATGCCAATAAAACAATGATTTGGCTTTCTGTGACATTAATGAGAACCCTGGGTGTCCATGTAATGGATTTGAATGCAACCAATTCAGGACAGTGGAAATAAGTGAGATTGGTACTACTACCTGGTCGTTAGTTACATGTGGTGTATTGCGGGTTTTCCTTGTCACAGTCCTACACAGAATATCATCTTTGATTATATAATTCTGCTGCTTATACTTTATATATCCCTTTTCCTTATGATTGCCTTTCAAAGCATTTATAATTGTTTCTATTTTCTGATCTTTTCTTTGCTCAGTCTGTAATAATTCAGCGCTCCAGCCTAAATCTTCTTGTTCAGATATCGTTTTAACAATAGGCATGGATGTTGATATATCTATTAATTCAGCTAAAGGCTCCGTACAAGATGACACGGGGTTGCGTGATAATGCATCCGCAATGATATTTGCTTTCCCAGGTAAATACCCAATTCTTGCGCCAAAATCTTGAATGATCAAATGCCACCGAGTTCGTTTAGGGCTGTGGTTGAAGACTTTAAAGAACTCGGTTAGTGGTTTATGGTCAGTAAGAACCTTAACGGGATAACCGTAAATTATGAACTTAAAATGCACTAGTGAATTAACAATAGTTAGCCCTTCCTTGTCTATTACTGCATACTTACTTTCGGAATTTCTCAATTTTCGAGAATAGAAAGCTATCGGGAAAAATTATTTATCATATTGCTGAAGCAATACCCCTCCTACTCCTAAGTCTGAGGCGTCTGTTGCAATGAAGAATTCTTTACCGAAATCAGGAAATTTTAAGATAGGAGAACTACACAGTTCATCTTTCTAGGTATTAAACGCCTGTTGATGATGCTCGGACCATATGAAATCTACGCCTTTCTTCGTAAGATCAGTTAAAGGAGCGGCTATTATTGAATAGTTGCGTATAAAATGCCTGTAATATCCACTACAACCCAGAAATTGCTGTATTCCCTTGACATTAGTAGGTATGGGAAAATTACGTATAGCCGACACCTTATCATGGACTACTTTAAGACCTTGGCTTGACACCATGAAACCCAAATATATTAATTCTGTTTTGAAAAATTCACACTTACTAATCTTTACCCTTAAGTTATGTTGTCTTAATCTCTGTAGTACTAGTTCTAACTTACGTAGATGTTCTTCTAAGGTGTTGGAAAAGATTACAAGATCATCCATATAGGCATACAATATATTCCCTAACAAGTCTCCAAACACTATGTTAATCATTCTTGTAAATATTATAGGAGCACAACGTAAACCAAAAGGCATCCATAAAAATTCATAATGTCCCCTGGCTGTGCTGAAGGCTGTGTATGGGATACTATCTTCTTCGAACGATATCTGGTGAAAGCCTTTAAGTAAGTCCAAACTGGTAAAATATTTATTCTGACCTAACAAAGACAAAATATCGCCATTACATGGCACTTGGAATCGATCAGGGATCGTCTCCTCGTATAGACGACGGAAGTCGACGCAGATACGCCATGTTCGATCTTTTTTCGGTACAACTATTAAAGGAAAATTATAAGGGCTGTTTGATTTCCTAATGACTCCTTCTTCTAGCATTTTACCTACTTCATCATTTATTTCATTCTGGAATTTCATAGGGAGTCTGTACGAGGGTACATAGATAATTTTCTGCTTGTCCTTTAACCTTATTTGATGCTCGATCACATCTGTTTTTCTTAAAGATCCATCCGTAGTGGAAAAAACATCTCTCTTTCCTAAATTAATTCCATTACTAATGCAAAAGTAGTAATAGTACCTTTCAACTGGCAAATGCCTTAATTACATTTGTATAAAAAGAGACCATGTCAAATACTTCCCAACAAAATATAAAATTGTACCAGTACTCTACGTTCAGAAGAATGATATGAATACATATTATACACGTGTATATATATATATATATATATATATATATATATATATATATATATATATATATATATATATATATATATATATATATATATATATATTAATAACATTGCTGTACTTCTATACCTTCTTCAGTAGACCAAAAAAAACAATCTTCTGAAGTCATAGTTCTCGTTATAATCATCTAAAAACTCTAAAATAATCATTTAAGCAACAAATAGATAAAAGATAGGCAATCAAATGACTGTAGTTTACATTAGCAACAGCAATGCAACGAATAATGAACCGATACAACGGTATCTTCAACTACAGTATTACAAAAACGACAAGTTTAACATTTACTTCATGGCCGTTATATTTAATGTACATTACATACTTTTGCAGTGAAACACATAAACATACACACCTATGATATATATATATATATATATATATATATATATATATATATATATATATATATATATATATATATATATATATATATATATATACGGTTTATATATATACCTACATATATGCTGTTTATATATATATATATATATATATATATATATATATATATATATATATATATAAATATCTATTTATATATATATATATATATATATATATATATATATATATATATATATATATATATATACAGTATATGTATATATATATATATATATATATATATATATATATATATATATATATATATATATATACATATATATGTTTGTATATATATACGGTATATATATATATATATAATATATATATATATATATATATATATATATATATATATATATATATATATACATATATATATATATATATATATATATATATATATATATATATATATATATATATATATATGGATTTCAATTTGCCCTCCTACAGACTTAAGTATGCAGACTTCTACTTTCCTTTCGAAATGCTTTTTCAACGACTCAAGGGCTTAAATCTGATCAATGACCTAAGTGGTTTGCAACATAAGTTGTCTTTTCTTTTGCATAAAACTTACACTAAGTTAAGAGTGTCTTGGACACCGTTTTTCAGGAAGGAGGATTTAAGTATCTTACAAAAATTGGGCAAACGAGACAGTTTGGTTATTTGTAAACCAGATAAGGGTAAAGGTGTTGTACTGCTCAATAGAACAGACTATATTGATAAGGTTAATAATATTCTTGCTGACCAAACTAAATTTAAGTTACATGGTGAACCAAATTTTTTGGATATTTACAAAAGAGAAGACAAAATTAACAGATTTTTGAGGAAACTAAAAAATGAAGGTATCTTAAATGAAACAACGTATCAACAACTGTTTGTGACTGGTTCCTCTTTTAGCATTCTATATGGACTACCAAAGATACATAAGGAAGGAGTTCCTATCAGACCCATTATGGCAGCCTATAACAACCCGGCTTATAAAATATCAAAACACCTTGTCTCTTTACTTGGTAATTTCTCAAGCAACCAGTTCTCACTAAAAAATGGCTATGAGTTTCAGCAACAAATAGTTTTACAAGATGGTGATCTACATATGACAAGTTTCGATGTAGAATCTCTTTTTACAAATGTTCCACTCAATGAAACCATTAATATTATTTTAGATAAGACTTTTTATGACGATCAAATTATTTTTCATGGTTTTAACAGACATTATTTTAAGACTTTTCTTGAGCTTGCTGTGCAAGACTCCATGTTTGTTTTTAATGGCCAACTCTATTCGCAGGTCGATGGAGTTGCCATGGGTTCCCTTTAGGGCCTTTGTTTGCAAATATTTTTATGTCATCTTTTGAAGAAAATTTTTTAAATAGTTGTCCAGACTCTTGTAAGCCAGTGTATTATAGAAGATATGTTGATGACACTTTTGTGTTATTTAAACAACCATGGCATAGTGAGATGTTTTTAAGCCATATAAATACTCAACACCAAAATATGATGTTCACTATGGAAAAAGAAAACAACAACTCTCTACCTATTTTAGACATTAACGTAAGCAGAGACAATGGTGAATTTATAACATCTGTGTATCGGAAAAAGACATACACTGGACTTGCCAACAATTTTTATAGTTCTTGTTTTTTAAATTTTAAACTAAATGCTATATACACACTTGTTTATAGGGCTCTGCGTTATTCCTCGAGTTGGTCACTCTTTCATAAGGAGATTTTAGTTTTGGTTAATTTTTTCAAGCAAAACTCTTATCCTGAAAATATGGTTTACAAGGTTATTAACAAGCTCCTCTCACGTCATTTCTCCACCCTAGTACCATCCTATAATGTAAAAAAGAAAAATATTTTCGCTACAATTCCTTACCAATCTGACAACAAGTTTTCCATCAAACTTAAACAAATAATAGAAAAAGAGTTCGGCTGCCTTAACATCCAACTAATCCCAATCAATCCACTCAAAATTAATGTATTTTTTGGCTACAAAGACAAACTGCAGACCTTCATGAGGTCCAACATCATTAAAAATTCAAGTGCCCGGGATGTCCCAGTATCTATGTTGGATCTTGCCGAAGGTTGTTGCAGGTGATATACTGTAGCCATATGGGATACAGCTTCAGAACTGGTCAGAGACTTGGTAACCCAGAATTTTCTAATATAAGGAATCATGCCGCCATTTGCAAAACCCAAGTAAACAAAAAACCTTTTTCAATTATTGGTGGGACAAAACATAGCGAATTTTTAACTACCCTTGAATCATTATACATTAAACGCCTCGTTCCTTCTTTAAACTCTAACGCCTCCGCTTCTCCTCTTTTCTTAGCATAACTGAAGTCGTAGATGGGTAACAATTCTTACTCATTCGTTCTTCGCCTTTTCCTATGGATGGCTTGGTGAGCACTGGTTCTCTTATGTTTCAATGTTTTAGTTTTTCACGATTTTCTGTTATAAAATCAATAATGTTTTAATATTCTTTTACTATTTTGTTTTAAATTAGTGTATAAATTTTAAGAATTTTATATTTATATCTTTTGCAGATTGATAATGAACATTGCAATGTTCGAAACGTTTCCTAAATAAATTATGGCCTTTTTACTGATGTGTTTTGGACCCTGCTGCACACCATATATATGATCCTCACCTGTAATCCTTTGATACGTCCGTGATGTTGCATCGACATCTGTTCGTCTTTCTCTTCGCGTTTAGGCTGAGATGTCGCCGTTTTCAGCACTTTTCGCAACTCCTTCAACATCGCTATCCACCAGTGACCCTGACCACCTCGAGAAGGTTGGAGAAATCGACTTTGAGAGAGGAAAAAGCCAAGTGTGATTTGGATTTCTTGCAGTATTGTCTTTTGAATGGAGTACACCCTAAGTTTGTTAGGTTCAGGCTCTACAAGACCTCGCTATATCACACCGAATTTTACAAGAATGCCTTGGACGAACTACTCAAGAAGGAGATTGAAACGAAACAAAAACTTATTGAAAATGCAAGTGCTAATGTTTGTCGGGTACGAGAACAACTTTTTCAGGAGTAAGAAACGAACATGCATTTTATAATTACATTTACATTGCTTTAGTGTGGGTGTTTAACAAAAAATCTGGGCCCAAAAATACGACTCCCACTGATCCCTGACAGAGAGGAAGACGACAACAATAATCTCGGGAAGAGCTTTGTCAACCAAAGAATGACGTCAGAGAGAGAATGTTGTAACCAAGATTTGTTCTCATAAGGACCTGTGTGTGGGGGGGGGGGGACCATACTCAGAGTCACTCTCTGACGAAATAAAAAAATATATTGTCTCTTGTTTGGAGGTAAATTCTTCAAATCTACCTCCTGATTTGATTTGAAAGTTGGAACATTTTGGTTTTAATGAGCAAGTTGACAACTTTTTCATTTCGCATTTTTTATGAAAAAGGGGAAATTTAGTAAAACGAATAAGATAAAAAAAAATCCGAATAATTTGCACTGTTAATTAGTTCTAGCATGCTTTACCGGGAACAAAATATGATTTGAATTAGGTTTTCATGTCTATAATAAGAAAATGAAATTATGAATCCTTCCAAAGATCTTTGCATATTAAAAATTAATATAAGAAATATAAAAGAGTGGGTTGGTCAATGAGTGTTGAAACGTCACACTTATGATTTTCAGATTCATGGGTTTTATTTCCCATAAGAATTTGAACAAAACTTAGTAGCAAATGAGATGTTATATACTCTAAGCTTTCTTCACATGTAGTGTCATCACATATATCGATATGACTTTAAAATGCATAGTTTTTATTACTTATAAGAATTAGAACAAAACTTAGCAGCAAATTAAATAACATATGTTCAAATGTTCAAAGCTTTCTTCCTATTGTGGTGAAGACACAAATACCTTATTTTACTAAGAAAGATAACAAATAACTATGATGACATAAATGGAGCAAGACTACTGAATGATATTCAAATTCTCTTCTGTTAGATCACTCATTTTCAAAGAACAGTTTACCGTATATCTTGGTGTACAATGAACAAAACTTGGTTGGTCCCAGTAAACTATGAAAATTTAGAAAATATGCATAATTGTATAAACTTAAGGTACACAATGTTTATCTAGTTTATTTCTTTGTTTTTTTTTTCACATATATAATCAACAATCTTTTTTATTTATTAAAATATCTGTTATTTATCTTACGTTTGCAGCACTAATGAAATAATTCATTAACTGATTTTTTATTGAATATATAGTACTTTTGTTTATTCCTTTTTATATTGTTAATTTACGCCGCTTTATATAATGGCCATTTCATTTCATTCTATTTAAAATGTCCACTTCCCTTATTAAGTGTGTTCTTTACGAATGCTCGGTGATTTTGAACCAAGTACTACAATTACTATTTTCTATGTATTGGGTACTACCTTACTAGGTACTAGGTATGCAGCTAATTGTAATAGTCATGTCTTCGCCATCATAAGGCATAATACTATAGATCATTCTCGAAGTTTTATTCCTGCTGTGACCAGATTGTGGAAAAAATCTTCCTATCCTGATGATGGAATCGACGAAACTTTAGATGTTAAATTATTATTATTATTATTATTATTATTATTATTATTATTATTATTATTATTATTATTATTATTATTTCTCGTAGAACAGGTTAACATAAGTCTTGTTCTATAGTTTATATATGACTGATCTATTCTAACGTTTCTACTGATCTTAAAATACCTATATTTTTCATTCATTATCTATATGTAGTTTATTTGCTATTT
>NC_090735.1:35861368-35863868 GCF_036898095.1 Palaemon carinicauda | reverse complement strand
TTATTTAAGATTCTGCTTTCAAAAAATTCCATATATAGATTGCTCAATACTGGGGATAAAGGGTTTCCCATAGCCATACCAAATGTTTGTGCATAAAATCTCCCATTGAATTCAAATTTACAATCTTTTATACATAGTTTAATTAATTCTATTAAAGTGTGTTTGGAGAATGGTAGATTCAATTGTCTATTATTCCGTATTTTCATTTTCCCTGTGGTTCTTCTGTTTTAATTCACATGCAAGGGCACACACGCACGCAGAGATATGTATGAATAAATGAATATATATATATATATATATATATATATATATATATATATATATATATATATATACATATATATATATACATATATATATATATATATATATATATATATATATATATATATATATATATATATATATGTATGTATATGTATGAACATTTATATATACAAATATTTATATACATACATATATATATACATATATATATATATATATATATATATATATATATATATATATATATATATATATATATATATATATATATATATTTATTTATTTATTCATACATATCTCTGCGTGCGTGTGTGCCCTTGCATGTGAATTAAAACAACGGGGATTACAGTATAACAAATAGGATCAAAATTGGAACATCATTCATAATCTATCCTTTCATGTTCATCAGATTTTTTATCTCTATAAAGAATTTGTTATAGATGAAAAAGCGAATGGTAATAGTTTACAATATTACGCTCTCCATTTACTCCAGAATATGGCAATCCTGCAGTTTTCATCTTCTTGCACAGTAATTAGGTGATTATTTAAATTCTTGGAAAGCAATAATTAGCAAGATATGTTGAGGAAGGGGGAAGGGGTTATAAAAAGAAAATAACTCGGTTTCCTCACTAAACGACTCGGAACTGACATGTCAACACAGTCAACCAAACAGAATTCGTGATGCCAGCGTACATAAACAGAAGTCTGTGATGCCAGCGTACCTTTGATATACTGTATATTCCAAATATGCTTAGTTAAAAATGGATTAATTACTGAAAAGTGTCCATAAAATATGTAATTTACAAATAGTGACACTTTTGAGTAATCACTCAATTTTTGATTGAGTATATTTTGAATATACAGTATATCAAATGTACGCTGGCATCACGAACGTCTGTTTATGTACGCTGGGATCACAAATCCTGTTTCGTTGACTCTGTTGACATGTCAGTTCCAAGTCGTTTGGTGAAGAAACCGAGCGGTTTTCTTTTTATAACCCCTTCCCCCTTCCTCATAATATCTTGCTAATTATTGCTTTCCCAGAATTCAAATAACCACCTAATTACTGTGCAAGAAGATGAAAACTGAAGAATTGCATTATTTTGGAGTAAATGGAGAGCGTGGTGTTGTAAACTATTACCAAGCAAATGAATTATTTTATGATCCGGTAAACGGGTATAAAAATAACTACTTTTTTCCATTTATAGTTTCATACCAAAAAAAAATGTGGACAGCTCTCGATCACCCAAGTTCATTCGTAAATGAAAATTAAAGTTTGAAATGGTTAAAAATAGTTGATTATTTTTACTCATATTTACTAATTATCTTCTGTATAATCTTATAAACGTTTTATAAGGAGCTTTTTCGTTTCCTTTATCTATATCAAAATTGGTCTAAGTTATAATGTAATGGTCATTTCCAAAATAATGTTAATAATGGTTTCATGAGGCAATTGTGGTAAAATCTCTATCTAAACCAGCATGGATTCAGATCGCAAAGACCATTAAGTATCACAGCAGTTGGTTACCTGAGTTTGGTAATTCAATTCTCCCAAAATCGATCTTCTGTCTATAACCGGTTCTGTCTCAATATCTAGTCATTTTCTGTTAATGAGCCTCAACGCAATTTTTTTAACCATTTTAAAACTATAAAAATAAACACAAATTTACAAAAGAAGCAGAGGGATAAACGAAATAAACTAAATATAGAATAAGATTCAACAAAATTGGCACATACTGTATGTTGAAGACTTCTCGAATTAGAACAAAATTGCTGCAAAAATTTGAATAAACCATTACAAACAAGGAATGTTGCTGCAGCCTCTAACTTTATTATCTCTTCAATAAATTTACATTATTAGGTTTTTATTACTATCTAAAATGCGATTTTAATTAAATTTTGTATGCCTGCGTTCAAAACTACTTGTATCAAGGTTTTCCTTTCATCTTAGGTATTGAAATGTAACAAGCACAAACACAGGCATTAACTAGAATATCAATTAAAGGATGGACAATCGCTTGCGAAATCTCCTATTATAAGACGTTCCCCATTCAACAACAACAAAAAAAATCTTAATAATTAGTAAAGGCAAAATCTGCATAATATCCTTCTTATTGTAGTCATTTCATTAGAGAAACTTAAATAAAGACAACAAAAGAGGACGGAGTCTTAAGAAAACGAAGACAAGATCAAAAGGATTTTGGATAACAACATTCTCGAATAACAACGGGGG
>NC_090735.1:35817816-35830868 GCF_036898095.1 Palaemon carinicauda | reverse complement strand
AAACAGTATTCACTAAAGTACCATACTAAGTCCACAAAAGGTGGAATAGTATACAATTTCAATAAGAGTGCAAAGTCAATTCAAGGGGACAAAGAAAATACCACAAAAATATACTTAATTTTAATACATAAATTTCAGATAGAAATAACACCTGAACTTCAACAATACAATAATTAATAATAAACACTCACTCTTAAACTCCCTGTAAAAGAAAACAATTACACAATTAAAGAAAGGTCATCAACACAAGCATACTAAAAGGGGAGAGGGTCCAGAAAGGAGGAGGCAAACGAAAAGTAAGAATATCCTAACAAATACACACTAAATATCCATAACAAATTCCTCATACACTTCTAGGGGTCTCCTCAAAGAGGACAATAAACTCTCCAGCTGGAGGCTTATTCCAGGTGGCAGAAAACAAGGATCCAAAACAATGGTGTTGAATGCTCCAATAATGCAGAACGCCCAGGAGTACAGGTCTTGGGCCCGGCACACAAATATAACGATCAAAATCTTTACCTTGGGGCAGAGAGGTCCCCTTGGCTTTTACTGAACCAAGGGCAGTACACTATATATATAGGATAAAAATCCTAAATGCAGAGCGAGGATATCCTGGAAAAGCTAAACAGCTTCACAGCGCAGCTCTGCAATGGCGATGAATAATATAAATCCAGCAGCAATTATCGTGCCCTTCAAGGTTGGAGGCTCAGAAACACACTCAGGCCAACTCCTCCAAGCGAAAACCTCCATACCTCGGATAATGAAGGATAGCTGCCACGTAAGCAACACAACTTGAAAATATAAGATAGTCGTTAGCCAATAATAAACACCAAGATAACCACCGGTGAGGAGACAAAAAGCTAATAAAGAAAGAATACAACACTTCTATACTTAACATTAAAAGTCTAAAAACTTAAATAATTCATTAATTAATGACAACTAAGTTACACCTCCTCACCCGACTAAAAAAAAAAATTCAGATTTTTTTTTTCATAAGGTACGTTAACATTTAATCACATATTGAAATAATAAAATAACCAAAAAATAGTCATTAAACCACCTGCAAAGACATAACAAACAAAAGGAAAGAGAGTGGCAAGTACCAAGGTTTGCAGCTCACAAGGAAAACAAAATATAACAATATATAACCAATACTAACAACCTCTTAAACTTAATACTAATCAAAGGAAAACTTTCCAAAACCAGAAAGCCAAAACATCACCATTCGATAAATAGATACCCCACCTAAAAATTTCACATCACTCACACCGTTAATAAACTTAATAAAGAGTCATTGCACTAACAACCGGATTCTGTATATATAGTCCAAAGGCTATAACCTTTTCCACACTCAATACACTGTTCATTTTCAGGGATACACATCACTCACTAGCAATAAATGTTGATCACAAAAACCACGGTCTATTTCAGTGTTATATATCACACTTATCACCATAGTGTCCAATACATACACACACACACTGAACGACACAGAGAAGACCACCACAAGACTCCCCTGCGCAAACAAACAAACAAAATCGATGAAGCGTAATTATTAGCCTGAAAATACAGAATACCATATTAGCACCTATCTCTTTTCTTAGCTTATTATAAACCTTATCATACCTGACACCTCTAAACCTTAGTAGATTAACCTTAACTCAGTCTAGGGTACCACTCATACACCAGCCTGTAGCGCCTAAAAAACGGCTGTGTTGTGCTACAGACCCGTGAGCCCATGACCCTTCTAATTAATCAGTCATTAGAAAGTACCAGTGATCACCCTCACCTTTTAACATTACAGATCCCATATACTATACCCAAAACATTATAGTCTTCTGTAAACAAACCATGATTAATAAATCTTAAATATACATTTGCTTCTACTCACTACGTGCCCACCTCAACAGCACACACACCATAATTAGAACGATACAGATACTACCTTTAATAACTGCATAGCCCTCTGTCAATCAACTAATATTCAACGCTGCGAGAGAGAAAATCGGTAACAATGTTATCTTTTCCTGGGATGTGGGAAAATTCTAAATTCCACTCTTGTAGCATGAGACTCCACCTCATCAATCTTTGATTTTTATTCCTGTATCTGCTGATGAAGGTCAGGGGATTATGATCCGTCAAGACCTTAATAGGTGTATCTGAGGAGGAGAGATAAACCTGAAAATGGTTAATAGCAAATACTAAAGCAAGAGTCTCTTTCTCCACAGTGGAATACCTAGGTTGGGCGGAGGACAATTTTTTTTGAAAAGAATGCGACAGGATGAGAAACTCCCTGCTCGTCATTCTGCAACAACACCGCTCCTACACCAACGTCACTTGCATCTGTGGCAAGAGAAAAAGGAAGGTCAAAATCAGGAGCTCTTAAGACAGGGAAATTAATCAATACTCTTTTTAAATTATCAAAAGCCCTTTGTGTTTCATCAGTCCAGACAAAAGCTACCTTCTTTCTTAAGAGATTAGTCAAAGGATCGGCGATGTCAGAAAAATTTCTAACAAACCTTCGGTAGTACCCACCCAACCCAAGGAATCTTCTGACATCCCTCCTGCACTTAGGGATTAACATTTTTTCAATACATTCGATATTTGCTTGCTTAGGAGCAACTTTACCATTACCAACTTCATGACCCAAATATACGACCCTCGCCTTTGTGAATTCACTTTTCTTTAAATTAATTACTAAACCTGCTTTCTTCAAAACCTCAAACAGTGCCCTAATACGTTTTAAATGAGTTTCCCAATCATTACTATAAACAACAATATCATCAATATAAACTACACACCCCTCTAAACCATAGACTCAAGTATTCATTAACCTCTGAAAGGTGGCAGCCGCGTTCTTCATACCAAACGGCATCACTTTACATTGAAACAGTCCCTGGGGTGTTACGAAAGCGGACAGGGCCCTTGCCCGCTTCGAAAGAGGAACCTGCCAATAACCTTTCAGCAAATCGAATTTACTAATGTACTTGGCCTTACCCATACGATCAATACAATCCTCAATTCGTGGTAATGGGTAACAATCAGACTTAGACAATTCATTCAATTTACGGTAATCAAAACATAACCTGAAATTACCGTCGGGTTTCTTTACCAATACAACAGGTGATGACCAAGGACTTTGACTAGGTTCAATTAGGTCATGTTTTAGCATATAATCAACTTCCTTCGCTACAACCTATTTTTAAAGGGATTCAACCTATAAGGCGCTCGTTTCACAGGAGTGGCACTACCTACGTCCACGTCATGTTCAAGGACATTAGTCCTTCCCGGTACATCCGAAAATAATTCCTTATAATTAAATACCAATTTCTTTAAAGACTTTTGTTCTTCATTACTTAAATGAGAAACCATACCAGAAAAATGTTTCAAAAATTCTTATTATCTGAACGCCATTCACTTCCATTAAAACAATTATCATCAATACTTTCACCCTCTGAAAAAGAAAAAAGTTTATCGTTCTCGGAAACTACAGCATTCCCTATGGTTGCCACGGGAATGACTTTCTCCCGTTCCATATAAGCCTTCAACATATTTATGTGACAAAGCTGAAAAGGTGTCCTTCTCTCAGGAGTCTCTGCTAAATAATTAACTTCACTCATTTTTTTTCAGAATTTTCCAAGGACCTGAAAAAGATGCTTTCAATGGATTTCCAGGAATGGGTAACAAAACCAAAATTTGTCGCCTACCGCAAAGTCACGTGCTTTAGACCTTCTGTCAAAAAAGTACTTCATTCTTTTTTGGCTACACAATAAATTTTCACCTGCAAATTTCAAAGCCTTTGTTAACGTATCACCTAGATTAGACACATAATCTAATAAATTGATCTCATGGACATCTCCCTCCCAGGACTCTCGAACAACATCAAGAGGACCTCGAACACAATGGCCAAACACAAGGCTGAAAGGCGAAAAACCTAAAGACTGACTTGGGACAGAACGAAAAGCGAACAACAAATAAGGTAATTCCTTATCCCATTCAGAACCATTAATCAAACAATATTTCTTTACCATCGATTTTAGGGTTTGATGAAATCTCTCCAGAGCTCCCTGACTTTCTGGATGATATGGAGAAGAGGTCACATGTTTTATATTTAACTCTGCCATTTTATCTCTGAAATACCTCCTAACAAAATTAGAACCACAATCCGATTGAATAATTTTAGGCATCCCAAACCTGGTAAAAAAGTCAATTAGTACATCTACAATTTTAACACTTTTTATCGTACGTAGTGGTATTGCCTCGGGATATCGAGACATCCTATCCATGATAGTCAAAATATATTCATTTCCACTACGAGTCCTTGGTAATGGTCCAACAATATCAATAATGACCTCCTTGAAAGGTTCGGAAACCACTGGAATAGGACATAGAGGCGCTTTTGGAATAAGCTGATTAGGTTTACCGACCTTCTGACAAACATCACAGCTATTGACAAACTTCTTTACGTCCGCCTTCAACTTCGGCCAATAATAATTCATTAACAACTTGCCAGAAGTCTTATGAATGCCAAAATGTCCGGCCAAACCACTTTCATGCGCCAATGATATCAACTCATTCCTGTAAACAAATGGAACCATTATCAGTTTCAAAATTTCATAATCAAAGTTATCAGCCTCCATAGGCCTAGTCAATCTATATAAAATATTATTAATTATTTTAAATTTGGGACCGGTTATATCAGTCACCTCACCTGACTCAATAGGGAGATCCCGAAAATCCTTATTCTGAGCTTTGATTAGCTCTTCAATAGTCCAATTCAGTTTGTCCTTCAAAATCCCAAGATCTACAACTACGCTATCACTACGTTCTAAACTACTTAAATCTAGATCAATTGTTGACTCTGCAGCGTCAACTACTCTAGCACTAGAACGATTAACTGCTGCTACTTCACTATCAGGGTTTATCAGTATGGGACAAGTATTATTCTTCAGAGCAACATCATTCCCTATCACAACATCAACCTTTTTAACCGGAAATTTATCAACGATGGCCAATTTCAAATTCCTTGCAAAGGAAGGGCAGATTAAATTAAAATTTTCCATGGCATACGATTTTTACCGTATCAGGAAAACCAGCCAATAACATAAATTTCCCACTTTTTGGTACAAAATTGCAAGGTAATGCCTCCCTTAATATCAAAGACTGAGCTGCACCGGTATCACGCAAAATACGCACACGTCTTTTTTCGGACGAATTGGCGAAAGAGACACTACCGAAGGACAAATATCTGTCAAAACAACCAGGTAGTCATTGATCAGCGGATGTTGTTGGGGTAGGTTCTCTCTCTCTCTCTTCCACACCCATCACTGGCCTAACATTAGCATTTTGTGAGTTTCTAAACGCATAACACATGCTCTTTACGTGCCCCTTCTTATTGCCAAAAGAAGCACGTCAATGTTTTCAATTTCTCGGGATTATATATCTTAGGTCTATTATTCCTGTTAGGAGAAAAATTAATATTAGTATTGGCATTGCCCTGATCATTACCTCTATAATTATTTCTAGTAAACATCCCTGCATTATTATTATTATTATTATTATTATTATTATTATTGTTATAATTATTATTATTGTTAGAATTATTATTTCTACCTACTTTACCCCATCCAGACTTCACAATTTTTGTTACTCCCCCTAACTCACTCTTATGAGACAAATAATACTCATCACTAGCGATGGCTACCTCCTGAATGGTCCTCTAGTTTGAACTCTTCGAGGTGAACCTTCAGTTTATCCGGAACACACCTCTTTAACTCCTCCACCAACATCAACTCCTTTAATTTCTCAAAATTTACCACTTCCTTGGACTTGAACCAATCACTAGCATATTGTTCCTTCGATCTTGCAAATTCAATAAAAGTTTGCTCCCTACTTTTTTCTAAGTTCCTGAAGCGTTGCCTATAGGCTTCAGGGACTAACTCATAGGCCTTCAAGACGATAGCATTCACACACTCATAATCTGATGACAGATACTCCTCCAGAGTTACATACACCCTCTGAGCTCTTCCAATCAATTTACTTTGTATAAGAGTGGTCCAATACTCTTGGGGCCACTCCAACCTTGCTGCAATCCTCTCAAATGATACAAAAAACTCTGCAATATTGTCTTCATCAAATTTAGGCACAAATTTGAGAGCCTGCGCTAAATTGATAGCAGGCGTTACTGACCTATTTGGGGAAGGGGGAGAGGAAGAAGAGGAACCTGAGTTTTTCATAGCAATCTCATGCTGCCTCTCCTTTTCTCTATCCTCCGCCTTAAACTTTTCTATTTCAAACTCCATCTGCCTCAGAGCAATTTGCCTATCCAAAATTTCTACAGACAACAGTGCTTTATCAGGTTTCACTTGTTCCCCACCAGCCTTTACAGTTTTAACACATTCATAAATTTGCAATAGCAATACACCCTTTCTTATCGACACATCATATTCCAATTCAAAATGTTCTGCTACAATTTCCAAATCTTCCCTATTCAACTCTGCAAGCCTTTCTTGCCAACCCCCTCCGCTAAGGAGGTCTAGTACATTAACCATGATGACCACTATTATTCACACAATACTAACTCTACAAAAAAAAAAAAAAAAAAAAAAAAAAAAAAAAAACCACGAGGAGGTGAAAATATGCGGCCTGAAAAACAACCCCAAGAATTTACTTTGCACATACACCGGTGAATACTTAGGAACGAAAAGATCCTGTCACGGTTGCCATTTTGTGATGACTGGTTTGACCACCACACAAAAACACTAAACTTTTATCAAACAGTATTCACTAAAGTACCATACTAAGTCCACAAAAGGTGGAAAAGTATACAATTTCAATAAGAGTGCAAAGTCAATTCAAGGGGACAAAGAAAATACCACAAAAATATACTTAATTTTAATACATAAATTTCAGATAGAAATAACACCTGAACCTCAACAATACAATAATTAATAATAAACACTCTCTTGAACTCCCTGTAAAAGAAAACAATTACACAATTAAAGAAAGGTCATCAACACAAGCATACTAAAAGGGGAGAGGGTCCAGAAAGGAGGAGGCAAACGAAAAGTAAGAATATCCTAGCAAATACACACTAAATATCCCTAACAAATTCCTCATACACTTCTAGGGGTCTCCTCAAAGAGGACAATAAACTCTCCAGCTGGAGGCTTATTCCAGGTGGCAGAAAACAAGGATCCAAAACAATGGTGTTGAATGCTCCAATAATGCAGAACGCCCAGGAGTACAGGTCTTGGGCCCGGCACACAAATATAACGATCAAAATCTTTACCTTGGGGCAGAGAGGTCCCCTTGGCTTTTACTGAACCAAGGGCAGTACACTATATATATAGGATAAAAATCCTAAATGCAGAGCGAGGATATCCTGGAAAAGCTAAACAGCTTCACAACGCAGCTCTGCAATGGCGATGAATAATATAAATCCAGCAGCAATTATCGTGCCCTTCAAGGTTGGAGGCTCAGAAACACACTCAGGCCAACTCCTCCAAGCGAAAACCTCCATACCTCGGATAATGAAGGATAGCTGCCACGTAAGCAACACAACTTGAAAATATAAGATAGTCGTTAGCCAATAATAAACACCAAGATAACCACCGGTGAGGAGACAAAAAGCTAATAAAGAAAGAATACAACACTTCTATACTTAACATTAAAAGTCTAAAAACTTGAATAATTCATTAATTAATGACAACTAAGTTACAATATATATATATATATATATATATATATATATATATATATATATATATATATATATATATATATATATATGTACATATGCATATTTATAAATTCTAACATGTAAGAAAAAGCAATGGACATGGACAGAACATATAATGAGAAAGATACCCAATTGATTGACATCTAGTATAAAAAGGAACAAGTAAACCATTTCGTGTGTCGTGGTTATAGAAAAATGTTATTTGCCGCCTCGGGAGAAAGAATTCTCCTTTTCTCTTTCTGTAAGATGAAACGGTTTCAGAATACCTTGACTTAATGTATTCAGTCTTCAGACACTTATTGGTTCTTCATTTTTCTTCTCTCCCTGAGAATTCCAGAAATGATGGCCTCTGTCTGGCCAGCTCGAACCCTTTTTTTTTTCGAGAAAAAACATTGTTTTTGGAGATAAACATTATTTTTATGGGTTTAGATGCAACTGTAAAGGTAATAAAATATTCCTGAAAATAGGTATTTTACATATATGGATGTAGGCTATAATTATTTTGTATCTAAACGTCAAATTCAGTAATATAAAGTTGATAGAGAGAGAGAGAGAGAGAGGAGAGAGAGAGAGAGAGAGAGAGAGAGAGAGAGAGAGAGAGAGAGAGAGAGTGTGCACATACGGTTAATATTTACGTTTATTATTTGATCAGGTAAACACTATCTATATTTGTTGATGACGCAAGGAGTAGGCCAACATATTGTTTACTTAGAAATAAAACTAGATATCATCACGTTAAAAAAACTAAAACTGTTACATCCATATGCTGAGACAACAACTTTGAGAATATGTTTTAAAACCCTAAAGAAGAAGTAATGTAAGCAATTGAGGTTCAATATTTTTTAATAGAAATATATTCAATATTGAGTACAAAATACAAGAGAAAACCCTTAATTGATTCTTGAATAGTAAAAAATATAGGTTTTCTTGAACCTTCCCTTACTATGAAAAACAATATTATAATCAGGAATTGAAATAAAAGAAGAGTTTGATAACAAAAGGAAAAAATCCTATTATTTTTTCGCAGTAATAAAATCCCTTCAGATCACATGATATAATTTATTTCTAATATACAACACTGATTTTCCCCTTCCGGTCTAGATTCATACCTACTGTTTTTGTCCATTAGTTTTAATCAGTTAAAGGTTCCTCTAGATAACTGCATTGATTTTTGTAGGAAAACAAATATATCATAGTCAAATCTATCCTTTAGTAAACAAGAAAAGAAATTCTAAATATTTCGTGTAGTATACTTTGACATTTTGATAAATTTGTAAACCAACACACACACACACACACACACACACACACACACACATATATATATATATATATATATATATATATATATATATATATATATATTATTACTATCCAAGCTACAACCCTAGTTGGAAAAGCATGATGCTATAAGCCCAGGGGCTCCAACAGGGAAAAATAGCCCAGTGAGGAAAGGAAATAAATAAATGAAGAGAACAAATTAACAATAAATCATTCTAAAATAAGTAACAACGTCAAAACAGACATGTCATATATAAACTATTAACAACATCAAAAACAAATATGTCATAAATAAACTATAAAAAGACTCATGTCCACCTGGTCAACAAAAAAGCATTTGCTCCAACTTTGAACTTTTGAAGTTCTACTGATTCAACCACCCGATTAGGAAGATCATTCCACAACTTGGTAACAGCTGGAATAAAACTTCTAGAGTACTGCGTTGTATTGAGCCGCGTGATGGAGAAGGCCTGGCTATTAGAATTAACTGCCTGCTTAGTATTACGAACAGGATAGAATTGTCCAGGGAGATCTGAATGTAAAGGATGGTCAGAGTTATGAAAAATCTTATGCAACATGCATAATGAACTAATTGAACGACGGTGCCAGAGATTAATATCTAGATCAGGAATAAGAAATTTAATAGACTGTAAGTTTCTGTCCAACAAATTAAGATGAGAATCAGCAGCTGAACACCACACAGGAGAACAATACTCAAAACAAGGTAGAATGAAAGAATTAAAACACTCCTTCAGAATAGATTGATCACCGAAAATCTTGAAAGACTTTCTCAATAAGCCTATTTTTTTGTGCAATTGAAGAAGACAGAGACCTTATATGTTTCTCAAAAGTAAATTTACTGTCGAGAATCACACCTAAAATTTTGAAAGAATCATACATATTTAAAGAAACATTATCACTACTGAGATCCGGATGTTGAGGAGCCACCGTCCTTGACCTACTTACAATCATACTTTGAGTTTTGTTAGGATTCAACTTCATACCCCATAATTTGCACCATGCACTAATTCTAGCTAAATCTCTATTAAGGGATTTACCAACCCTAGATCTACATTCAGGGGATGGAATTGATGCAAAGAGAGTAGCATCATATGCATATGCAACAAGCTTGTTTTCTAGGCCAAACCACATGTAATGTGTAGATAGTATGAAAAGTAATGGGCCAAGAACACTACCCTGTGGAACACCGGATATCACATTCCTATAATCACTATGGTGCCCATCAACAACAACTCTTTGAGATCTATTACTTAAAAAATCAATAATAATGCTAAGAAACGACCCACCCACTCCCAACTGTTTTAGTTTGAAAACAAGGGCCTCATGATTAACACGGTCAAAGGCAGCACTAAAATCAAGGCATATCATACGAACTTCCCGACCACAATCAAGGGATTTCTGTACAGCATTGGAGATTGTGAGAAGGGCATCACATGCTCCAAAGCCTTTACGAAAACCAAATTGCAAACTAGTGAGTATATGATTACCTTCAACAAACCTATTAAGACGTTTTGCCAGAAGACGTTAAAAAACTTTAGATACTATGGGAGTTATGGAAATTGGGCGGTAATCAGTCGGATTTGAGCTACCACAAACACATTTACATAGAGGAGTAACATTACCAATTCTCCAACTAGTGCTAAAAGCTCCTCTTCTTGCTAACTTGCGCAAAATAACAGATAATTTTGGAGCTAAGAAATCTGCTGTCTTTATAAAAAACAAAGGAAAAATACCATTTGGGTCTACACCTCCATAAGCATCAAGGTCCACCAACAGAGCTTTAATCTCACGATATCGAAAAGCTAAACTAGTTAGTTTAGCCTCAGGAAAACAGGAATGAGGAAGTTCAAGTTTTTCATTACTCTGTTTACTGTCAAAAACATTAGCCAAAAGGGTTGCCTTTTCCTTTGGACAGTGAGTGACTGAGCCATCTGGTTTAAGTAAAGGAGGAACTGTTGCATCTACACCAAAGAGTGCAGATTTAAGGGTAGACCACCATTTATGTTCCTGAGTTGTACCAGAAAGTGTTTCTTTTATGGTTAAATTGTACTCCTTTTCATTTGAGGCATAAACTCTCTGAGCAAAAGCTCGAAGCTGAGTATAGTTGTTCCAGGTCAAATCTGAACTGTTACCCTTCCAAAGATGATAGGCCTCCTGTTTCTCATAATAATAATAATATATATATATATATATATATATATATATATATATATATATATATATATATATATATATATATATATATATATATATATATATATACACATATATATATACAACCCGTGTGTGTGGATTTACGCGTTTTAGTATGGGAAAACTCCTTATAACTCAGGTTTTTTTTTTTTTTTTTTTTTTTTTTTTTTTGTAATTAACAGTATGTCCTGGTAATAAGTAAATGTATTCACTTCCTGTTTTCGCACAAGTTTCGAAATGGATAAACTGTTTTGTTATCGTACAACCAAAAAGTGTAATTAATATTTGCTGAAAAAAAAAATGTATCTTACGGTTGGCAGGTGATTTTGTATTACAAGTGTACCAATCTAATGGTTCAAATTAACAATTAAACTAACCATTCTTATACCACACAGACGTACGAAGTAGTATTTCCACGATTATCGTTATAGATTTTAAAGCAGTATAGTACTACCTATTGCTATTGAAGGCCAAGTCGTAAGACGCTAGTAAAAAAGTCCTAATTTTCAGTCGGTGATTATGAAATCATTCCTAGAATTTTCTCTTAGATTAGCAAAATCATTGACGAAGAATTAATTCATCTTCAAATATTAAGCACTAACCTTCTTCTATAAGTAATTTCCAGATAAAATGTCACATACCCAAACTTGAAGAAATGTATATATATATATATATATATATATATATATATATATATATATATATATATATATATATATATATATATATATATATATATGTATATATATATATATATATATATATATATATATATATATATATATATACAATATATACATATATATATATATTTATATATATATATATATATATATATATATATATATATATATATATATATATATATATATATATATATATATATATATATATATATATATATATATATATATGTATATATATACAATATATATATATATATACATATATATATATATATATATATATATATATATATAGATATATATATATACATACATTATATATATATATATATATATATATATATATATATATATATATATATATATATATATATAGTGACGTATTGAAATACTTTTACATCAGGTAGTTAGATTCCCTTTTGTTGTATTTGCATAAAAATATAATTACATGTTTATTCTTCCTTCTTGGCGAAGGTCCATTACTCCCGTTCTGTTATCGATCAGTTCAAACAAAAGAAATTTGTTTAAATACACTAACCATAATGATCAATAAACAAACCCATAATTGAAACCACTGCCTAGCTATCAAATATAAACAAATATATGAATGTAATCAAAGACCTTAAGACATTTGTTTTACATGATTTGATCACTGAGTAACTCAGAATTGGGGTCCATAAAAGTAATGAAAAGTTCAATGTGATCCTATGTATCTAATTGATATGCTTATACGCAATCAACATAAACAGAATCATACTTATATGACATTATTTTCTTTCCAGTTTTCAATACCTCTTTAAGTTTTTAGGGCAAAAAATAAAAATAAAAAGAAAGCCAATTTAGCATGAATTAACTCTTTATTCCTAATATACTATTTGAAATATTCGTAAAAATTACAGAACTGAACAAAACCGAAATAGCTACTAAGTTTGTATGCGAATTATCATAATCATCTCCTCCAACGCCTACTGACGCAAAGGGCCTCGGTCAGATTTCGCCAGTCGTCTCTATCTTGAGCTTTTAATTCAATACTTCTCCAATCCTCATCTCCTATTTCGCACTTCACATAAAGATATATATATATATATATATATATATATATATATATATATATATATATATATATATAT
>NC_090735.1:35807816-35810316 GCF_036898095.1 Palaemon carinicauda | reverse complement strand
GTTTGAATATATCTTTTGTTTCCATACTATTTTCTATGTGAATTTCTCGCAGTCATGAACACAATATATAGATTCGTTAGAACACATGGCTCTGATCCTTTCCATTTATATGAAAAGCTCTTTATAACACCAACATTTTGTTTGCGATACGGAAAGGTTGAAGTGTATAAAAAGTAAAAACTTTTCGCATACAACAGGATGTCACCTACCTCTCGCAATTTAACAAGGGTTCAAAATAGAGTGCGAAGGGAAAAAACTATGAAGGGTTTTGCAATAGGTCATTTGTTAAAGTACCTTTTCCAAGTAAACAAAACTGAGAAATTTTGTACCAAACTATAAAAAATACGTCTGTTCTAAGTGAATTAATTTTGATAATGCCTTTTCAGGTAGAAGAATTTGATGTGTACCAGCCAAAGAATTGCCTTTTCATGACAAGCAAAGCCTTTTTTATTTCGTACAGTAAAACATAATTAATCACGATTTTTGTTAGCGTTTATTTAGCTTGTTTATTTAATTTCTTGTGACATCTGAAGGCCTGTTTATGTATGAAATTGTTCAAAGAGAACCCATTTTGTATACTCCTTGGTACAGAATTCATTGCTCAAGGCATCGCAAGACCACATTGACCACTTATTGAATATCTGGTTTTTAAATACTTCAGCAAATTAGGTTTCTGTACAGTATCAGCAAAAGTCGCGTATCATGATTTTAATGTATCTCGTTCGAAATTCAATAATTAGAAAATCTTACTTTTTGTAACAATAAAACATTTTAGAACTTCGTTAAAAGATACAGTTTAAATTATCAAATCTATATCTTCAGGGATAATATCAGCTAGATCATAATAAAAAATTAAAACATTAATCTTTATTCTTAGTGAAAATGAAAAGACGCAAATGCTTAATGTAACCGATTTTTTTTTTAGCTTCCATGGTAATGTATTAACACAATAGAGGTATCGGATATGTAGTTGTGGGCGTGGTCTAACATGGATCTTGCTACCCAACATCAACCGGAAACACCACCCCCAAATCAGAGAGCTATAGTTGAGCAGTATCTCATCACCATTATCATCTCCTATGTCCAATGACGCAAAGGGCCTCGGTTAGATTTAGCCAGTCGTCTCTATCTTGAGCTTTTAAATCAATACCTCTCCATTAATCATCTCCTATTTCACTGTTCATAGTCCTCAGCCATGAAGGCCTGGATGTTTCAACTCTTCTAATGCCTTGTGGAGGAAGATCATACCCAAACCCTCTCCATCTACCCCTCACCATGATCTCATCCACATATGACACTCGAGTAATCTCTCTTATAGTTTAATTTGTAACCCTGTCATGCCATTTAACTCCTAATACTATTCTGAGTCCTTTGTTCTCAAATCTAAAAATTTTGTAGAGGTTTGTGTCGTTGTCATAACACGACTCATGTCCATACAGTAACACCGATCTTACTAAACTGATATATAGCCTGATTCTTATATGTAATTTCCAAATTCTACTTAGCCTAGCCATTGTTTTTTTTTTTTTTTTTTTTTTTTTTTTTTTTTTTTTTTTTCAAATTTTCGTTAAATTCAAATTCTTAAGATACTATGTTAGAGATCATAGTTCCTGAATATTTAAATGATTCCACCTCATTAATCCTTTCTCCTCTCAATGATATTTCACCTTCCATTACATATTCCGTTCTCATCATCTCTGTCTTTATTCTAGTTATCTGGAGCCCAACCTCCTGAGATATTTCATGTAATCTGGTAGGAAAGCATTGCAAATCCTGTGGTGTTCTGTTATTAAGGACAGCGTCATCAGCATGCTGTAGGTCAGCTAATATCCTATTACCAATCCAGTCCTATCCTTCTCCACCATCTCCAACTGTTCTATGCATTACAAAATCCATGAGGAAGATAAACAGCATAGGTCACAACACATTCCCTTGAAGTACTCTTCTATTCACTGGAAATTCATTTGATAGGACTCCACTAACATCAACTTTGCACTTGCTATCCTCATGAACAGACTTAATCAAATTGATCGATTTAGGAGGAACTCCATGATAACGCAAGACTCTCCCAAAAATTGGCAAGTGCACACTATCAAAGGTTTTTTCAGTCCACAAATGTTATCAAAAGTGGATTTATATACTCTACACATTACTGGGCCACATATCATGAAATGAAAATGTCAGTAACGCCTTTACTTTTTCTAAAAAAAGTACATAGCCAATTGCTTCAACATCAACAAAACTACAGTGCATAGATGGAGAAGGTAAAAACCACCCTAGAGATAGGAGACAACCCTACACAACCGCAGGAAAAAACGAAGGTTTAACTACCTTCAATACCAAGCATCCATTTTCATCATCATTTTCCTTTCTCAATAGTAAACAAGTAAACAAAAACCATTCTTTATCAATCTAGGAGGTTATAGGGGATAAAATATCTCCAATTGACTGGTTGACATTAATCCCACAAGGAGTAGACAACTTGGGCTCACACACTGAA
>NC_090735.1:35779440-35784816 GCF_036898095.1 Palaemon carinicauda | reverse complement strand
TTTTCATAATCCCATTTCCAAGGGCTACATATAGAAAGCAAAAGAATAATATTACGATACTTTAAAAAAAAATAACCAAATTATAAAAAAAAAGTGAATATTAGTAAAAACATGAACCTAAAAATTCAAAGGAAAATATACATAAAACAGAATAGTGGAACCAACCTCGGTTTTAATGATAAACTGAATGCTATCAAGAGAAACAAAACAAAACGAAGGCTATGACAGATATAACTGAATGGAGAAAGCTTGGGTGCTTAACGATGGAACTATTCTTCTAATCGTTATTGACTCGAGAATAGACAAGTCATGGTTATTTGATACTTGCCCGATAATACTGATTTTTTTTTTTGTCTATTTTACAGATTTTGGCATGATTGCGATTATTTGAATGTTCTAAGCTGGATATTCTGCAACCTGTTCATAGCCACCCATACTAGGTTGGTTTACTGTGAGCAATTAGACAAAAATCTCCCATCATCGCCAATCTGCACTGGACAGAGCATTGTTGAAAGCATATATATATATATATATATATATATATATATATATATATATATATATATATATATATATATATATATATATATATATATATATACACACACACACACACACACACACACATATATATATATATATATATATATATATATATATATATATATATATATATATATATATATATATATATATATATATATACACTGTATATGCATTTATGTATGTAGACACTTTGGTATGCTGTTAAGCAATAAATTATAATTGTCTGTACAAATAAACTGCTCTAATGTCACATGTTTCGAGAAATTGCGTCTAAAAGCATCTCCTTGAACGAGAATAATAAAATCTTGAAGAACACTCCAGAAAAGACGCTTATTCATTAGTGCATCACGGCAAGTTTCCTATCCCCAGCAAGCATCCTTCCGCCTCCTGGTTTCAACTCGGCGCCTCTTCAGACTCGTAACAATGTTGCTAAGAATCTTTTCTCCGATGTATTTATCATTTTTCGTAGCGAAGAATTCTTTCAGTTTTTCTCCGGCCATCAGTGAAGTATCGCTCGAGGCTTGGACAGGACGACAAAACATTTTTTGCCGGATTAAGTCTTATTCTAGGAATGGCCGGTATTGTGCATGAACTGTGGTATACAAAAGGCATTGCCGGTGGAAGTCATACTCCTTTCTTAGTCTTGGTGATTTTTATTTTTATTATTTTTATGACTGTGAATTCCACTATATAAAGATATTTACTAGAGGCAGGTAAGGATAGTCAAAATGTATGGTTTTCATTCCTTAAGAAGTATTTCTAACAAAAATATACAAAACAAACTTTCATTTAAACAGTAAAATGATGAAAAAAGATATTTTAGGATAATTCATTCGAAGGAATGTATATTTCCCCAAAATATTAAAATATTTTTTTTTTCCAAAAATGTATTTAGTATATTTTTCTGCATAGAAATACAGTTCATGGAATTCAATGAAATCCCAAAAAGAAGCTAGACCATTCAACAAAATTACCAGAACATCAAAATACAGTTTTCTTTCTGTTTAGTGAACCTTTCTTCTCTGTAGTTTTCTCCTCTTCATTTCTCTGCTCCTTGAGGATGATGATGATGATGTTGATGACGATGATGATGATGATGATGATAATGAGGATTAGTGAAGCATCTTTTAACATATTCGTAGCAGACGCATTAGGGTTTCGGTGGCCTATGTAGTAACATCCCTGACTGGTGATCCCCAGACTAGGGTTCGAGTCTCTCTCAAACTCGTTAGTTCCTTTCGTCACTGCAACAACCTCACCATCCTTGTGAGCTAAGGATAGGATTTTTGGGGAAGATTATAGGTTTATTTGCTGAGTCATCAGCAGCCATTGCCTGGCCCTCCTTGGTCCTAGCTTAGGTGGAGACTGTGCTTGGCGACTGATCCTATGCATAAATGGTCAGTCTCTAGAACAGTCTCTTGCTTGATAGGGCAATGTTACTGTCCCTTGCCTCTGCCATTCATGAACGGCCTTTAAACCTTTAAAGATCTGAAAACGATTAGAAACATATAGAGTTCATAGGACATAATGAATACCGTCGAGGTCAAATGAAAAATTCGACTAAAGTGGTTGAACTGATAACGGGACTGTTTAAAATTGTTTTTTAAATACATTTCCTTGGTTCAGAAAGTATAGGTTAGAACAGGAATCATCTTTGAAATCTTAACAGGCCTTTTAATATACAATTAAATAAGTCTAGCATGGTGTATCACTAGTATGAAACCGAATGTTGATCAGTTAGTTATAGAATTATACAAACAAATATCTTAGAGATAATGAAAAGAAACAACTATATGCTAACAAATAGACTACTTTAAAAACAAAATCCACTTTTTAGAACACAGGTGAAATAGTCATATCCAAAAATATAAAGACACTCACTGAAATGCATTTGAGCCTTTGTAATCATATAAATTTATCGCACATACTTCCAGCAATGTCGTCTTGAAGACGAAGAAAATGGAACCTTTCCTGAGGAAAGCCTTGAGGATGTAGGTGCCCCATTACACGGAATGCCATTCAGTGTGTCTGTTGGCACGAGGGCTTCACTTCTCTTCGCCAGGATTACTCGGGATTAAATGAGAGCCGTTGTCTTTAACTTCCCGCACGTAGTATCAACGAACGCCACCAGGGGCCCTATCGGCGGGTCTGTTGGATGTTTTCCACATCCCAAAAGGTGATGCTTAGTTGCTCTGAATGATATGTGTTTACAGTTGGAAGGCATTTTCTTATTCCGTCTCTTTCTGTTGAAAATGTTTCAATTTTTTTTTTTCACCATCATCATCATCTCCTCCTACGCCTCATGCAAAGGGCCTCGGTTATATTTCGCCAGTAGTTTCTATCCTGCGCTTTTAAATCAATACTTTTCCATTCATTATCTCCTACTTAACGCTTCATAGTTCCAAGCCATGTACGTCTGGGTCTTCCTACTCTTCTAGTGCCTTGTGGAACCTAGTTTATACACTTTGTGTTTTCACGTGGTTTTTTCTTCTTTTTTTTTCTTTCTCTGAGTTGTTCTCTAAGAAATTATGTCATATAATTGAATGAAATAACAAGATTGCCGATAAAGTTGTTATAATGAGCATTACAAGTTACATGAATATATAGATTTTAACTATAGTTCCAGAAATAAAAAAAATATATATATTTTTAGGAAAATCTAAATACGCTTCGCATTAAATAAGAACTCCTTCCAAAAATAATATTTTCAAACTTTACTGGTCCCAATCATCCATCAAATGGAAATTAATTTTAGGACAAGCAGTGACTCAATTATTTGAAAAAAAATCCAATTTATTTCTTCATATGATGGTTTTCTTAGTCGAAAAAAAGTTCCACTTTAAATATCTAGGCTGTTAGACAGAATAGATTTAGCATTTCAGGGCATAATAAATGACTAGGTTGCTTCTTTATAACAATAAAATTCACCCAGCTGCAAACATTCATTCATCCTCCACTGCTGTCAAATAGACTGAAATAACTTCATGAGCTGTAACATATCTAATTTTCTATATAATTAGGGTTTTGATGAGAAGATCCTAGAATATTTGGTTTAATATCCTGTTCGCACGAAAAATTTGATTGTACACACAATTTCTGCTATCATTTACTAGCTCTTACTAGAGGTACGCAAAAATGCGTCGTAATTACTTGTTTCAGTGTTCTTAAAACCTAAAGAAATTATTTGAATGGCTTTAAAACTACATATATGCACAAAAACATAAACACGCACGAATATATATACACACACAAACACACACACGCGCATATATATGTGTATTTATATATATATATATATATATATATATATATATATATATATATATATATATATATATATATATATATGTATGTATATATATATATATATATATATATATATATATATATATGTGTGTGTATGTGTATACATATATAAGAAAATTATGTAATTTTGAAAATTATGACCTGTAAATTATAGTAGAATCATTATCTAAATTGGCAAATGTGACTGATGAATTGAAAGTCTAGTAAAAAAAATTTATAACGCTAACGAGAACTATCAAACGTGCAGTTTGTGTATGGAAAATGTTCGGCAACTTCCATATAAAAAAAATTTACTTGAAAATTATTTTTTTGAGAAAAAAAGGCAGATTTTTTTTTTTTTTTTTTTTAGTAAACAAGACTCAATGTATTTTTGTGCTGTTATTCATTGTTTATCGAAAATATTAATACTTCCGTCAATGAAATTGGAAGGAGGTTGTGTTCACGCCCCTGTTTGTGTGTTCGTGTGTGTAATTTTTTGTGAGCAGCTTCCTGGCCACAATTTTAATGGTAGGATTATGGAACTTGCAGGGATTAACTGTTATGAGAAAAGCTGGAAATGATTAAATTTTGGAAGGTCAAGGTCTAAGTTCAAGGTAACGGTCAAGCAAAATATTCAATTCACGTAATCATACATCGATATCGTTATCAGAGAGACTTCAAACTTGGTTCATATTTGAGTGTAGGAAAATCCGCCCCATTGAATATATGTTAAGGTCAAAAGTCAAGGTCAAGGTCAAGCAAAAGGTCAATATATAAGCTGCCTGGGGGGAGGTCGACGCTCTACTGAGTACCCCTCGGATTTAATATGTATTTCTGAGTTTTTTATCAATCAATTTGCAGTATATTCTGAAATATCTGTAGTTCTATGCTCTTCATCTTTTAGTGTACTATAGTGACAATCATGTCCTCCTAAGCCTATTGACGCAAAGAGCCTCGGTTAGATATTGCCAGTTATTATTATCATTATTATCACTTGTTAAGCTACAGCCCTAGTTGGAAAAGCAGCATGCCATAAGCCCAAGGGTTCCAGCAGGGTAAATAGCCCAATGAGGAAAGGAAATAAGAATAAAACTACAAGGAGTTTAAGAACAATAGCAACATTAAAATAAATATTTCATATATAAACTTTAAAAACTTGAAAATAACAAGAAGAATAGAAACAAGATAGAATAGTGTGCCCGAGAACTCTAACCCAAGACAGTGGAAGACCATTATACAGAGGCTATGGCACTACCCAACAATAGAGAACAATGGTTTAATTTTGTAGTGTCCTTCTCCTAGAAAAGCTGCTTACCATAGCTAAAGAGTCTCTTCTACCTTTACCAAGAGGAAAGTAGCCACTGAACAATTGCAGTAGTTAACCTCTTGAGAGAGGAATTGTTAGAAAATTTCAGTGTTGTCAAGTGTATGAGGAAAGAATAGGCCAGACTATTCTGTGTATGTGTTTGCAAAGATGAAATAAGCCGTAACCAGAGAAAGGGAGCAAATATAGTACTTTCTGGCCAGTCAAAGGACTCAATAACT
>NC_090735.1:35769440-35774440 GCF_036898095.1 Palaemon carinicauda | reverse complement strand
TGTGACGGGTGCAGAGAAGGCTATGTAAGAGAGAGAGAGAGAGAGAGAGAGAGAGAGAGAGAGAGAGAGAGAGAGAGAGAGAGGAGAGAGAGAGAGATTATCAAAAGGTATTCAAGCGAAATTAGAGACAGATTGACAGACAGGTAAATCAGGGAAGGGGACGGAGAGGAAGACCAAGAAAGAGGTGGAGAGATTGCATCAGAGAGGATATGCGGGAAAAGAGTGAAGATGAAAACATAATATGACAGATCGGGCTGGAGAAGGCTTGTCAAAATCAGCGACCCCTTATAAATGGAATATGGTGCTGTAAAGAAGAAGAGGAACGTTATACTGCAATGGACGACCCCATACTAGATAGCAGATTTCTTTCAACAATACTGCGAACAATTTGCTTATAAACATTAAACCTTCTTTGGGATAATTATTGAAACTTGTTTGTAATTAATTTCCTTCTTTTTAGCCGTGCCACCTTCTGATTACATTGCAAATCATCTTTCCTGGCCACAGGCTGACTAAATCAGCTGAACTACATTACGTTGTTAAATGAGTCTTGAAGTTATGATTAAAAGGTATGCAGATTATATATATATATATATATATATATATATATATATATATATATATATATATATATATATTATATATATATATATATACTGTGTATATGTATATATATATATATATATATATATATATATATATATTATATATATATATATATATATATGTGTGTGTGTGTGTGTGTGTATACAAATGGATATATTTTCAATATATATATATATATATATATATATATATATATATATATATATATATATGTGTGTGTGTGTGTGTGTGTGTGTGTATTTCATGATATCTGTATTAATAAATATTCAAAATCATGATATCTCACAATGCAAAAATTATATCAAAAGTATATTTTTCGGACACAGGGGTAGCAAATGATAAGGACACTTCATAAAATTTAGTGTTTGGGCTACCTTCCGAAATAAAAGCAATCCATATATTGATATCACATGAAACCAAATATCTTAATGATACATGCTCAAGTCAGCGCACACATGGAATATACTCAAATAAAACTGATGGTTATGATTTCTGCGTGAAAGAAACTAATTCGCAGCCAGAGTATATTGCTACCAAAACTCCATTCACTTTATTAGCTTTATCCTGGTCAAAATGAATCCGTTGTTTGTTTTGCAAGTTGGATTGCACCCGTGTGCTCGTATGAAAATACACGGATTCAGAGAACTGAATTAAACTTTTTCTTTACTAGCTGACTGGAATTGGTTACGTCTGTGTCTTGTGTTTTGGTTTACACTATAATGTGGTTATTCGTTTTTGTTTGTTATGATTCTCATCCAGTCTCTGATTGACATATTCATATATATATATATATATATATATATATATATATATATATATATATATATATATATATATATATATATATATATAGATAGATATATATATATATATATATATATATATATATATCTATATATATATATATATAATATATATATATATATATATATATATATATATATAACCTATATGTATTTATATATAAATAAATTCTATCAACATGTAAAAAAAGCAATGGACATGGGCAGAACATATAATGAGAAAGACAGCCAATAGATGGATAAAAAAGAACTAGTAAACCATTACGTGTGTCGTAGTTAGAGAGAAAATGGTCTTTGCCGTCTTGGGTGAAAGAACTTACATCTTTTCTTTCTATAAGATAAAACGGTTTCAAAATACATTGACTTAATGTATTCAGTCTTCTAGACACTTATTGGTTCTTCATTTTTCTTCTCGTAGTGAGAATTCCAGAAATGTTGGCCTTACTGGCCAGGTCGAAAACCTTTTTTTTTTTTTTTTTTTTCATTCTTCTTGAGAAAAGAACATTGTTTCTGGAGATAAACATTATTGTTATTATTTTTATGCAACTCATCGGTAATAAAATATTCCTGAAAATAGGTATTCTACATAAATGGATGAAGGCTATAATTATTTTGTATTTAAATGTCAAATTCAGTAATAAACTGTTAATAGAGAGAGAGAGAGAGAGAGAGGAGAGAGAGAGAGAGAGAGAGAGAGAGAGAGAGAGAGCTTTATTGCCTTATTGCCTCATTCTATGTTTGGGTTCCCCTAGGTCCCTCAGTGTGAGGCACCTCGTATATCCACCAGAGAGTTGCTTATGCATCTTCCGGTGTATTTTATATCTTCCAGTCTTGGATGGTCTGGGATGCATCTTAGGTGTTTATCGATCTTATTCTTAAACACATCAACGCTCACTCCTGATATGTTTCTTAGATGAGCTGGCAGCGCATTAAATAGTCGCAGCATTATCGATGCTGGTGCGTAGTGGATTAATGTCCTGTGCGCCTTCCTTAGTTTTCCTGGTATAGTTTTTGGCACTATTAATCTACCTTGGCTTGCTCTTTCTGATATTTTTAGCTCCACGATGTTTTCAGTAATTCCTTCTATTTGCTTCCATGCTTGTATTATCATGAAGCGTTCTCTTGTCCTTTCTAGACTGTATAGTTTTAAAAATTGCAGTCTTTCCCAGTAGTCGAGGAGGTCCTTAACTTCTTCTGTTCTAGCAGTATAGGACCTTTGTACACTCTCTATTTGTTCAATATCCTTTTGGTAGTGTGGGTACCATATCACATTGCCGTACTCGAGTGTACTACGTACATAAGTTTTTTGTAAAGCATAATCATGTGTTCAGCTTTTCTTGTTTTAAGGTGTCTGAATAACATTCCCATTTTTACTTTACATTTAGCCAACAGTGTTGCTATTTGGTCGTTGCATAACATGTTCCTATTTAACATTACACCAAGGTCTTTGATTGCCTCCTTGTTTGTGATTGTCTCGTTATCAGGTCCCTTGTATGCATATACCATTCCTTCTCTGTTTCCATAATTTATTGATTCGAATTTATCGGAATTAAATACCATCCTATTTATCTCCGCCCATTTATATATTTTGTTTAGATCTCTTTGTAGTGAGTTTATATCTTCATCACAAGTAATTTCTCTACTTATTCTTGTGTCATCGGCGAAACTTCTCACTACAGAGTTTTTAACATCACATTCTATGTCTGAGATCATAATAACAAACATCAGTGCAGCAAATACCGTACCTTATGGCACGCCAGATATTACCTAATCTTTATCTGATTTCTCGTCATTTGCAACCACTATCTGTTTTCTGTTTTGCAGGAATTCTTTCATCCATTTTCCTATCTTTCCCACAATATTATGCTTTCTAATTTTTTTCTCTAATATATTATGGTCTACCTTGTCAAAGGCTTTTGCAAAATCTAGATAGATCACATCTGTGTCTTTTTCATTTATCATATTTTTTTATGTTTTCATTGTGTGCTATCAGTTAGGTTTGTGTACTTCTTCCAGGCACAAAACCGTGTTGACCTATATTAAAAAAATTATTTTTAATCAAATGATTCATTATTTTCTTTTTTATTACCCTCTCATACACTTTCATAATATGTGATGTTAGACTCACAGGTCTATAACTGCTTGCCTCTAGTCTTGATCCACTTTTGAAGATAGGGGTTATATAAGCTAATTTATGTTTGACATATATCACGCTCATATCTACACTTTGTCCTAGCAGTATTGCAAGCGGCTTTGCGATAGTGTGTGTATTTTTTTTTTAACAAAATCGCTGGAACTCCATCTGTTCCGGCTGCTGATCTATTTTTAATTTCGCTTATAGCCTTGACGATATCTACTTCATTAATATCTATATCCGTTAGATATTCAACATTTTCTACTCTCAATTCTGTTTCATTATTCTCATTCGCAAATCTTGGCGTGAACTCTCTTATATTTTTCTGCTAATATGTTGCATATTTCCTTTTTTTTATTCGTTAACCGTCCTTCAATTCTTAGAGGGCCTATTTCTAATCTCCCTTTATTCATCTATTTTGCATAGGAGTAAAGTACTTTGTTTTTTTTTATATATATATTTTGAAGTGTCATTTCTTCTAAGTCGATTTTTTCATTTTCTTTCGATTGTATAATCTTTTGTTCTGCATTTTCTATCTTATTTTTATTTCCATAATTTTCCACACATTTTTTTCTTTTGCAAGATTTTTCTTCCACTCTCTAATTTTCCGAAATAAGATCCTTCTGTCTCTTGGTATGCATGTCTGATGTTTATTGTTTTTTTCAGTACATATCTTTCAACAATTTTCTCCAGTATTTTGTACAGTATGTCCGTATTTACCTGTATATTATCACTTACGAATACATTTTTCCATTCTTTGTTCAGTTCTTAATTCATTACTGACCATTTTATATTCTTACTATAAAAATTATGTTTTCCATATCCTTCCCAACGTTTTGTGCTTTGATTATCTCTGCGGTCACTTGCTTTGGAATGGACTAATAATTCTATGACATTGTGGTCCGAAATTCCCGTGTTAAACACTATTATTTCTTTAACATAATTCACCTCATTCACAAATACGAGATCAAGGACATTTTCCTTTCTTGTTGGAATGTGGTTTATTTGTTGCATATTATGTTCTAATAGTATATATACAACCACTTTCTTCTATCCGTTCTTTCCAATCCACGAAAGGAAAGCTAAAATCTGTGGATAGGAGTATATTCCAGTCTTTATGGTTTCTACATATATCATCTATGTTTTCTATTATTATGTCAAACTCCTTAGTATTTGGGGGTCTGTAAACTACAATATTCACTAGAGAGAGAGAGAGAGAGAGAGAGAGAGAGAGAGAGAGAGAGAGAGAGAGAGAGAGAGAGAGAGAGAGAGAGACCACATATGGTTCATGTTTACTTTTATTATTTGATCAGGAAACACTATCTATATTTGTTGATGACCTATGAAGTAGGCCAACATATTGTTTACTTAGAAATAAAAGTAAATATTCTCACTTTATAAAATATAAAACTGTTACCTCTATATGAAGAGACAACAACATTGAAAATGTGTTTTAT
>NC_090735.1:35759440-35766940 GCF_036898095.1 Palaemon carinicauda | reverse complement strand
TCAGGTTTTCAGTACCTCTTAAAGTTTTCAGGGCAAAAACAGACTGTTCAAAATTAATTCACTCTTTTTACCTGATATACAATTTGAAATATTCGTAACATCTTACAAAACTGAACGACACCGAAATAGCTAATACTTTTGTATGCGAATTATCATCATCATCTGCTCCTACGCCTATTGACGCAAAGGGCCTCTGTTAGATTTCGCTAATCGTTTCTATCTTGAGCTTTTAAATCAATACTTCTCCATTCTTCATCTAATACTTCGCACTTGATATATACTGTATATATATATATATATATATATATATATATATATATATATATATATATATATATTTATATATTTATATATTTATATATATATATATATATATATATATATATATATATATTATACAGAAAACGAAATCGATAACACAACATATATATTTTAAGGTGGTGAAACATGGAGGTAAAAATAAAATACAAAACTCAATTCAGTATTTTAATAAAAAAGTATAAAGTACGAACAATCCTATTGAATTAACAATATCCTCTTTAGTTTCAATGACCTTTCTGTTATCGGCTACCGACTCTGCATCATAACCTGTAAGTTTAGACAGTTCCATTATAAACAAAAATTACCACTGAAGGCACAAACGTTAATATGAAACTATATCGCTTAATATAAGGCAATACATAAACATTCTTAATTACCAATCGAGGATAAATTAGTCAGGTTACAATTACCGGTCGTTACTGTACCCAGGTAAGCCTACCACACCTACAATGAACAAGAAGGAAAGTGAACTAATTACAGGTAGACCAACAATGTCAGATATTCTCAAATAAATAATATCGACATATAATATCAGTAACTATTAATAACCTACCAGCGGAAAACAACACCATCCGTATAATGGGCTAAGACTGATCGATACAATCCAACTGTAACACTAGCACTCGCAGCACTGTACGAGAAAAAATAAAGTAACAAAACTATTACGGATGCACAATGCATGAAAAGTTTTACGTAACTTGTCCTTACAGAGTTATTTTATTGTTATTTTAGGTCACGTCAGGACTTCTGAAACCTCAACTAAGAGACACTAATGGCCTTACCTTAGCTAAAGGGCGAAGCATGTATGGCTTAAGTGAAGGATTTTATATCAATCATGCGCTCCGTGCAAGATGCAAAGTCCAGAGATGGGGAGAGAGAGAGAGTGAGCCTGTATTTAGCAAAGAGCCATTTTCAAAATGAAAGCACAAACGTCGACAGGATCCATTTGTAGTAAATGTCTTCCACCCAACAAGTCTGTTTAGCGCTCTTCATAGCAGCTCAGTACCCACGGTGTCCAAAAGTGAAAAGCGAGAGTGAACCCCTTAAGCTACACTCTCCGTTGAAGTAGCAGAATTCACTGGCGACCATTTCTCCCCCGTGTCACACGTTAGCTCGGAAACCAAAACAAAGATTAGTTCCCGAGAATTATTGCTTGTCTTGGTCCTTAAGACCACCTAACAACAGATAAGGCCATTATGCAAATTAATTTGAAATTACATTCCAAAAAGCCTGTAAAGACATTTTACAAAAAACAGTCATGCACACAGAACATATAACAGAATTACCCCACTCAAGTCCACACAAAACTGCGTGAAAAATTAGTAAAAAAAAAAATTTACAGAAAAATAAATTATATTTATTTTTGTACACTGGAGGGCACAGGATGCAAATTTCTCACCACTAGAAATTTGCATCATACCTTATAACTATAACATAAGTCGAGTCAAATTTCTGCTCCTAATGGCAGCTTTCCTGAGAGTCCTTTGGGGTGAACTCTCATTAATAGACAACTTACGGGAGCTCTGTTTGTCGTCATTATCTGAATTGTAGGATGCATCTGGAACTACCTTAAGATAAGGGATTAAAGTAGTGACATGTCTTTTAATCAACTCACGAGTCTTCCCTTTCAGTATAATAGCCCCAGTAGTTTCCCCCAAATCATTCTCCTCTATACCCTTCACAATTCCCAATGGAAAATTAATGGTTTTAGTGTTTGGTTCTTTGATGAGGACTTTATCACCAATGCCCAACTTCTGGTGACAAACTGGTCTATATCTGTCCTTGCGGTCCACAGCCTGAGCTACCAGGGTACTTAAAAACTCATTCTGGTAAGCTTCTAGAAGATTATACCTAACCTTACGAAGTTTTTCATACTCATCCTTTATTATTTCTGTAGGGCTGCTACTAATCTTCCACTCAGGATCATCAGGTACCTCTTGTAAATCTGGAATTAAATTCAACGACACCAGCTCATACCCCTTGATTAACATTTCTGGAGTTATGGGCTCTGGGCAAGAATCTGCCTCAGTCTCCCTTAAAGATTCCTTGAAGGCTATTGGCCTCTTATTAGCTAAATGAACAACATTACACACTAAATATTCAAAATCAGGCAAAGAAAGTACCCAAGTTTTAATAGCTGAAAAAATAAGTTTCTTCACTAATTTTACGCAAGACTCTACAAGTGATCCTAGCTCACTATGGCCTTTAAAGAATTGCTGAAACTTTACATGCTTAATGCCATTAGACTCCAAATACAATTTAGTGTCAGGATCATTGATGAAGCTAGTGATTATGTTACCTCCTGCCACCAACTGCGAGCCTGGATCACTAACACAAAGCTGCGGGAATCCATATTCAAAAACATGTAATAAAAAGGCTCTCAAATACTCATTCACACTTAAATCTCGACATATCTTCAAATTAATAGCCCTTGACCAAGTGCAGGTGAAACACAAAATCCATACCTTCATCTTTTCAGCTCCCTGTTTAACATTAAATGGTCCAATGAAATCAACAAAAATATTAGAAAATGGAACAGCAGGGGGACTAGAACGAAATTCTCGATAAGTGTTCTGGTTCAATCTCACACTTCTTGTGTTAAACCTGTGGCATGAAACATTGTTTAATGGCATTCTTAATGACAGAAAAATTTTTAGGAATGAAAAAGCACTTACGAAGCTCAGATAGGACAGAATAGCAACCACCATGCAATAATTTGGCATGTGTATCCATTATAATTAGTTTAGTCAAATAACTCTTGGGATAAAGCAATATAGGAAACTGTTTGTTATGTCCATACCATTTCTTGAACTTTGATTTTACTCTTAAAATGCCATCTGAATCTATGAACACATTAAGTTGGCTCACAAGTGGAGGTATATCCTTCAAAGGTTTACTTGAGAGTCTGAAGAAAGAAAATATTTCCATAAAGTGTTTCTGTTGATCTTCTAGAATTAATTTCTTTAAAGATAAAGCAGAATAGTTTACATTATTCAAATTCTCTACTTCAACTCCCGCTTTCCTCTTCCAGTGGTCAACACAAAGCATTACTCTCCTGTAAATCAATTTAAGCTTTTCTAAAGTAGAATATTTCTCATGTTCAAGAAGAGGTTCACCTGGAAACGCACTCTGCTCAGCAACAGAAATACTAAGGGTATTAGTGTTTGAGCTAGGAACTGTGAAATAAAGAAACTCATTGCCAGGCACCACCTCAGGACCTGAAATAAAGAATGATTTAGAGACAAGTCTAGGAGAAAGGCATCGGGTGACACAGTCTGCTGGATTGTCTTTTCCAGCTATAAAGATAAAACTGACAGGTTTAATTTCACATAATTTCCTGATATTGCTTATCCTATTCTGTACAAATACAGAATGCTTCTGCATTTTGGAGTATGTACATTCTGATGCTTGCAGCCACTGCAAAGCACAACTGGAATCACAGTACAAATCTAAGCCATCAATGTCAATGGACTTCACACACGAAGGATCAGCCAGATCTCTATAAATCTCCATCAAGGTTTCTACCCCTAATGATATAGCATTCAACTCCAGTGCTGGAACGGACTTACCTTTCAACAACTTATTGATCAAGCGGTTCTTTGCCTGCAAAAAGCTAATCTCACCCGAGTCAATATCTTCAATGTATACCACAGTACCATAAAAATCACGACTTGCATCTGTGAATGCTTTCAGTCTAAATTTTCCATTTCTTTGCCCAATGAACCTCTGGACATTCACCGGCTGGGAACCATTCACCTGCCTACAAATGTTCCTCCATTCCCTTTGGAGACTGGGGGATAGTACTTGATCCCAAGCCAGCTCCTTTGAGCACTGAAGTCTATGCATATAAAGTCTACTTCTATTAAAGACAGGAATATTAAAACCAAAAACATCAAAGTTACTGGCAATAGTCTGCAAAACCTTACGTTTTGTATCAGCATCTGGGTTTAGCGAGAATTCCTTAGTATAAATTACATCATCAGCTCTATTCCATACAATACCAAAAAGGCTATTCTCAACCGGAGTATTGATTTCAAACTTTGCATCAATTTCAGCCTGAAGGGTAACATCATTTGTTACTAACTGTTGTATCTCAAACTTATATGGGTTGAAAATATACGGCAACTGTGAACAAGCCCACTTCAAATACTGAGAATCAGCAGAACCAACAGCTCCATTGTCCATATAAAATAGAGAGTACAACAATAACTTAAGGTTCCTCACCTGTGGGTCTGGTTCATATTGGTGCACTAGTATATAATACAGAGCTAGCATGAGTAAAAATGGACTACAACGAAGACCAAAACTAAGTCTAACATTCTTGTAGGCTACAAGAGAGTAATCTTTCTTCTGTACATTTTTGAACCAAAAAAACAGCAACCTAGCTTGATCATTATTGTTCAAGGACAACATGTTAAAAGCTTTCTTAAGATCATACGTTAATAACAACTTATCAAACCTCAAGTGTAAGAAGGCTGAAGACAGCTTCTGGTTAAGGTTAGGTCCTGGATCTATACACTGATTATGAGAGAAACCACACTTAACTTTGACAGTTTCTTTGAGATTAGACAAAAACACAATACGGCACTTTGTGGTTTCTTTCTCAGGCCTAAAAACAGCCATGTGTGGGAGAAATGAATAATTTGGATGCTCTGCCTTAAATGAATCTAAGTCTGAAATCTTCTCAATTACTCCATCTTTTAACTGATCCCTAATTACCTGATCAACTGACTGCAAATGCCCATCCTTTTTCCGTAATTTCTTAAGATTTGCCTTTAGTATCAACCTTGAGAGATTTTCGTTAGTTGATAACCTATGTGCAATTTTGCTATTCCACAAGAGGGGAACTATAAGTCTTCCATCCCTTTCTCTTGAAAAATTACTCAACGCAAAATTCACCCACTTCTGATTAGTCTCTGACATAATACTTTCAGCACTATTGGCGTCCAGATTCAAAAAGCGGCGGCATTCGCGTTCGAGCACCTCATCAGTAGCCTTGAGCAATTTAGATTCCATAATCTGACCTTTATCATCTAACACTGCTATGTTGCTGCCTACCTCAAGTTCCTTGTAATGTAGGTCACACACTTCATCATCCAAAAGAGGGTCAATTTGTATTTTACATAAGAAAGAACAGGTAGTAATTTGGGAGCAAGAGGAAAAATCAGTCCTGCTTGAACGTAGTGGATTAATTACTTCTAACCTCTCATTACAAATATTAGGCAGACCCAAAAATTTAATATTTTTGCTCAAATTTTCAAGGTTTCCCATTAGCAAAATACCATGCTGTGATTCAGTGTATACTGAAGGGGGGTTACAACCAAAGGCTACATCTTTACCCATTAAAGCGTAATGTGCATCAGATCCCAATAAAACCTGAACATTATCAATACTGTCACTGTCTTTACAAAGTTTCTTATCTGCCAATATGAATCCCTTATTCTCGAACGATTCCACTCTCTTGCCTAACCCTGGAAGATTTAACTTTATATTAATGCTAGGAACCACAAGTGCAGGAACATTTGAAATACAATTGCCGAACTTTATAGGAAGTTGAATAAGTCTGCTTATATATTCTTTAGAACCATTAAACCCATTAACAGTTAATTTTACACTAGGTTCAAGAACAGGCAAACTACACTTATTAAGCAAGCTCTCTGTAACAAAGGAACTCTGAGAACAGCTATCCTTAAGACCTCTAAAAATACCATCCACTCCAGGGACAGTAAATGAAAAGGAAGGGAGTACTGTCTTATTGACAATACTGGGAAGAACTGCAATACTACTATTCACTTCATTAATGGAAGCTTCCCTCTTAACATCAGCTTTACCCGAATGTATTGGAGTACCTTCTTTATGCTTTCCTTCAGGGGGCGAAAGCTTAACTTCAGAAGACTTTGAGCACAGACAGTGAAAATGAAGCCCCGAACATTTCACGCACTTTTGACGAAATTCAAATCTACATTGCCTACTCATATGGTTAAGATTCCCACATCGAAAACATCCTTTCAGTATTTTCAAACGCTGAAGCTTTGCTTCTGGAGTGTCATAACGTTTGCATTTAAATATAGAATGATTATTTTCACCTTCTACACAAAGTGTACAATAAAACCTCCTAACCTCAGGCAATGTCTTAATAGCTAAACTAGTAGTTTTCTGTCTAACACTAGATTGAAGAGTACGTAAAGAAACTTCACTTTTCAAGCAATTCTCATACCTCTCACAGGCAATAAAAAAATTGTCCATTATCTCCTGAACAGAAGGATAAGTCTTTGTAGTAATCTGAACCAATTCCCTCTTAAACTTGTCATTAAGTCCATTCCACATGAAATATTGAATAAAATCATCAGGAGTCATTTTAAGAGTCTTCAAAGACTCAACAACTGTTCTTAAAATGGAAATAAACTTAAAAGGGTCATCAGATTCCCCCAATCTTAAACTCGTCAATGTTTTTATAGTAGAAGTTTTACGAACTACTTCCGAGGCAAAGGCTAACTTAAGAAAGTCTTTGGCGTCCTTGTAAGTCTGTTTGTCAGCTTCCAACGAATTCAACAAAACTTTAGCCCTTCCCTCTACCTGCTGTCTCAACAGAAGTAACAAATCTCTGTCTGGGTAACTAAATGATTGGGTAGTGCTTTCAAACTCTGATATAAACCTAATGAAATCCTCCCCATCCGTACTACTGAACTTTGGTAATGGAGCTGTGGGCTGTTTAAGAAGACTTTTAGCAACCTCAACAGTTCCAGGTGCAGATGCCACCTCTAGGTGAGGAATACAATATTCTATCCTATCAAAATATTCAATACAGGTTGCAATCTCTGACTCCCTAGCATCCACACTGAACTCCACATCCGAAATTCTAAGGGAAAATATTTCATCATTCAGATCAATAAGTAGTCTTTTATGACTTAGCAGTACACTTCTTTCAGAAATTTTTTGCCCAGCACCGAGAGTCGAAATGGACTCTATACGATTATAAATATCCGTAACCTTCTTCCTGATTACCTTGCGTTTTGAGATTAATGTTTTAAGATCAGACATCGTGAAGGAATAAATACAAAAAATATTAAATTCTTAGTCTTTTAAATGCGATAGCAACTTAACACTTACCACCACCCTCTAAATAAAAGAGCTTAATAGACAATAACAACTTCTAAATGGAAAAACAAGTTGAATAAG
>NC_090735.1:35746940-35754440 GCF_036898095.1 Palaemon carinicauda | reverse complement strand
TCTCGCAACTTAACAAGGGTTCAAAATAAAGTGCGAAGGGAAAAAACTAGGAATGTTTTTGCAATGGGTCATTTGGTTTAGTGGTTTTCCAAGTAAAGAAAGTAAGTATTTTTGTACCAAATTATAAAAAAATACGTCTGCTCTAAGTAAACTAATATTGATAATGCCTTTTCCAGTTGAAGAATTTTTTGTGTATCAGTCGAAGGATTTCCTTCTCGTTACAAGCAAAGGCTCTTCTATTTCGTACAATAAAGCATAATTAATCACGATTTTTGTTAGCAGTTGTTTAGTTTTTTATTCAATTCATCGTGACATCTAAAGCCTTGTTTGTTAAGAAATTGTTCAAAAAGAATCCATTTTGTATTGTTCATAACACAGATAAGTTCGCTCACGGAATCGTCAGAAAACCTTGATCTCTAATTGAAAATCTGGTTTTTAAATACATAAGCAAATTAGGTTTTGTACAGTATGCAGAAAAAGTTGCGTGATATGATTTTATTAAATCTAGTTCGAAAGTCAATAACTAGCAAATCTTACTTAACCTTTGGAACTTCGTTAAAAGATATAGTTCTCTCAACATGGTTTAAGGTATCAAATCTATATCTTTTAGGATGATATCAGCTAGATTATAATAAAAATTGAAACATTAATTTCTAATCATGGTGAGAATGAAAAGACTTAAAAGCTAAATGCAACCAGTTTTTTTAGCTTCTCTAGTAATGTATTACCGCAATGAAGGTATCGGAAATGTAGTTGTGGGCGTGGTCTAACATGGTTCTTGCTACCCAACATCAATTGGAAACGCCACCCCCAATTCCGAGAAATACAGATGAGCAGCATCTCATCATCATCATCATCTACGCAAAGGGTCTCGGTTAGATTTTACCAGTCGTTTCTATCTTGAGCTTCAAAATTAATACTTTGCCATTCACCCTCTTCTAATTCACGCTACATTGTCCTCAGCCATGTAGGCCTGGGTCTATCGACTCTTCTAGTGCCTTGTGGAGCGAAGATCATGCCCAAACTCTCTCCATCTACCCCTCACCATGATCTCATCCACATATGACTCGAGTAATGTCTCTTATAGTTTCATTTCTAATCCTGTCATGCAATTTAACTCACAATATTCTTCTGGGGGCTTTGTTCTTAAATTTAAAAAATCTGTTGGATATTGTTTCATTGTCATAACACGACTCATGTCCATACAGTAACACCGATCTCACTGAACTGTTATATAGCCTATTTTTTATATGCAATTTCAGGTGATTTTATTTCCAAATTTTACTTAACATAGCCATTGTCTAATTTGCTTTTTTCAATCTTTCATTAAACTCAAATTCTTAAGATCCTGTATTAGAGATCATAGTCCCACAATATTTTAATGATTCCACCTCATTAATACTTTCTCCTTCCAATGATTCCGTTCTCATAATCTGTCTTTATTCTATCTATCTTGAGCCCAACCACATGTGAAATTTCCTGCATTCTGGTGAGCAAGCTTTGCATGTCCTGTGATGTTCTGCTAATTAGGACAGTATCAACAACATATTCTAGGTCCGCTAATTTCCTGTTACCAATCCAGCCCAATCCTTTCCACCATCCCCAACTGTTCTATGCATTGCAAAATCCATGATGATGATAAACAACATAATGACAACACTTTCCCTGGAAATTCATTTGATAGGTCTCCACTAACATTAGCTTTGCACTTGCTCTACTCATTAACAAACTTGATGAAATTGACATATTAAAGAGGAACTCCACAAACTCTCCACAAAATTGGCCGGTGCACACTATCAAAGGCTTTTCCAGTCCACATATGCCATCAAAAGTGTATTTCAATATTCCACACATTGTTGGACCACATATCTTAAAATGAAAATTTGGTCAGTAAAACGTCTACCTTTTCTAAAAAAAGTTCTCTGCCAATCGTTTCAACGTCAACAAAACAACTGTACAGTATATAGATGAAGAAAGTAAAAACCACCCTAGAGGTGGGAAACCACTCTACACAACCGCAGGAGAAAACGAAGGTTTAACTACCTTTAATATCAAACATCCTTTTTATCATAATTTTCCTTTCTCAATAGTAAACAAGTAAACAAAAGTCATTTTTTTTGTTAATCTAGGATTCTATAGGGGGGTAAAAGCTTTGCAGTTGACTGGTTGACAGTTATCCCACAAGGAATAGACAACTTAGGCTCACATACTAAAATTAATCTCTCTCTCTCTCTCTCTCTCTCTCTCTCTCTCTCTCTCTCTCTCTGTATATATATATATATATATATATATATATATATATATATATATATATATATATATATATATATATATATGTGTGTGTGTGTGTGTGTGTGTGTGTGTGTGTGTGCGTGTGTGTGTCTATTTATATGTATATCTCAATGCGGACAAGGAAGGTGTTTCTTCATAAGATCTATTTATTAATCAGGGCGTTTCGTGGTTTTCATAATCCCATTTTCAAGGGCTACATATAGAAAGCAAAAGAATAATATTACGATACTTTAAAAAAAAATAACCAAATTATAAAAAAAAGTGAATATTAGTAAAAACATGAACCTAAAAATTCAAAGGAAAATATACATAAAACAGAATAGTGGAACCAACCTCGGTTTTAATGATAAACTGAATGCTATCAAGAGAAACAAAACAAAACGAAGGCTATGACAGATATAACTGAATGGAGAAAGCTTGGGTGCTTAACGATGGAACTATTCTTCTAATCGTTATTGACTCGAGAATAGACAAGTCATGGTTATTTGATACTTGCCCGATAATACTGAATTTTTTTTTTTTGTCTATTTTACGGATTTTGGCATGATTGCGATTATTTGAATGTTCTAAGCTGGATATTCTGCAACCTGTTCATAGCCACCCATACTAGGTTGGTTTACTGTGAGCAATTAGACAAAAATCTCCCATCATCGCCAATCTGCACTGGACAGAGCATTGTTGAAAGCATATATATATATATATATATATATATATATATATATATATATATATATATATATATATATATAAATATATATATATATATATATATATATATATATATATATATATATATATATATATATATATATATATATATATATATACACACACACACACACACACACACACACATATATATATATATATATATATATATATACATATATATATATATATATATATATATATATATATATATATATATATATATATATATACAAAATATATATACACTGTATATGCATTTATGTATGTAGACACTTTGGTATGCTGTTAAGCAATAAATTATAATTGTCTGTACAAATAAACTGCTCTAATGTCACATGTTTCGAGAAATTGCGTCTAAAAGCATCTCCTTGAACGAGAATAATAAAATCTTGAAGAACACTCCAGAAAAGACGCTTATTCATTAATGCATCACGGCAAGTTTCCTATCCCCAGCAAGCATCCTTCCGCCTCCTGGTTTCAACTCGGCGCCTCTTCAGACTCGTAACAATGTTGCTAAGAATCTTTTCTCCGATGTATTTATCATTTTTCGTAGCGAAGAATTCTTTCAGTTTTTCTCCGGCCATCAGTGAAGTATCGCTCGAGGCTTGGACAGGACGACAAAACATTTTTTGCCGGATTAAGTCTTATTCTAGGAATGGCCGGTATTGTGCATGAACTGTGGTATACAAAAGGCATTGCCGGTGGAAGTCATACTCCTTTCTTAGTCTTGGTGATTTTTATTTTTATTATTTTTATGACTGTGAATTCCACTATATAAAGATGTTTACTAGAGGCAGGTAAGGATAGTCAAAATGTATGGTTTTCATTCCTTAAGAAGTATTTCTAACAAAAATATACAAAACAAACTTTCATTTAAACAGTAAAATGATGAAAAAAGATATTTTAGGATAATTCATTCGAAGGAATGTATATTTCCCCAAAATATTAAAATATTTTTTTTTCCAAAAATGTATTTAGTATATTTTTCTGCATAGAAATACAGTTCATGGAATTCAATGAAATCCCAAAAAGAAGCTAGACCATTCAACAAAATTACCAGAACATCAAAATACAGTTTTCTTTCTGTTTAGTGAACCTTTCTTCTCTGTAGTTTTCTCCTCTTCATTTCTCTGCTCCTTGAGGATGATGATGATGATGTTGATGACGATGATGATGATGATGATGATAATGAGGATTAGTGAAGCATCTTTTAACATATTCGTAGCAGACGCATTAGGGTTTCGGTGGCCTATGTAGTAACATCCCTGACTGGTGATCCCCAGACTAGGGTTCGAGTCTCTCTCAAACTCGTTAGTTCCTTTCGTCACTGCAACAACCTCACCATCCTTGTGAGCTAAGGATAGGATTTTTGGGGAAGATTATAGGTTTATTTGCTGAGTCATCAGCAGCCATTGCCTGGCCCTCCTTGGTCCTAGCTTAGGTGGAGACTGTGCTTGGCGACTGATCCTATGCATAAATGGTCAGTCTCTAGAACAGTCTCTTGCTTGATAGGGCAATGTTACTGTCCCTTGCCTCTGCCATTCATGAACGGCCTTTAAACCTTTAAAGATCTGAAAACGATTAGAAACATATAGAGTTCATAGGACATAATGAATACCGTCGAGGTCAAATGAAAAATTCGACTAAAGTGGTTGAACTGATAACGGGACTGTTTAAAATTGTTTTTTAAATACATTTCCTTGGTTCAGAAAGTATAGGTTAGAACAGGAATCATCTTTGAAATCTTAACAGGCCTTTTAATATACAATTAAATAAGTCTAGCATGGTGTATCACTAGTATGAAACCGAATGTTGATCAGTTAGTTATAGAATTATACAAACAAATATCTTAGAGATAATGAAAAGAAACAACTATATGCTAACAAATAGACTACTTTAAAAACAAAATCCACTTTTTAGAACACAGGTGAAATAGTCATATCCAAAAATATAAAGACACTCACTGAAATGCATTTGAGCCTTTGTAATCATATAAATTTATCGCACATACTTCCAGCAATGTCGTCTTGAAGACGAAGAAAATGGAACCTTTCCTGAGGAAAGCCTTGAGGATGTAGGTGCCCCATTACACGGAATGCCATTCAGTGTGTCTGTTGGCACGAGGGCTTCACTTCTCTTCGCCAGGATTACTCGGGATTAAATGAGAGCCGTTGTCTTTAACTTCCCGCACGTAGTATCAACGAACGCCACCAGGGGCCCTATCGGCGGGTCTGTTGGATGTTTTCCACATCCCAAAAGGTGATGCTTAGTTGCTCTGAATGATATGTGTTTACAGTTGGAAGGCATTTTCTTATTCCGTCTCTTTCTGTTGAAAATGTTTCAATTTTTTTTTTCACCATCATCATCATCTCCTCCTACGCCTCATGCAAAGGGCCTCGGTTATATTTCACCAGTAGTTTCTATCCTGCGCTTTTCAATCAATACTTTTCCATTCATTATCTCCTACTTAACGCTTCATAGTTCCAAGCCATGTACGTCTGGGTCTTCCTACTCTTCTAGTGCCTTGTGGAACCTAGTTTATACACTTTGTGTTTTCACGTGGTTTTTTCTTCTTTTTTTTTCTTTCTCTGAGTTGTTCTCTAAGAAATTATGTCATATAATTGAATGAAGTAACAAGATTGCCGATAAAGTTGTTATAATGAGCATTACAAGTTACATGAATATATAGATTTTAACTATAGTTCCAGAAATAAAAAAAAAAAAAAATATATTTTTAGGAAAATCTAAATACGCTTCGCATTAAATAAGAACTCCTTCCAAAAATAATATTTTCAAACTTTACTGGTCCCAATCATCCATCAAATGGAAATTAATTTTAGGACAAGCAGTGACTCAATTATTTGAAAAAAAATCCAATTTATTTCTTCATATGATGGTTTTCTTAGTCGAAAAAAAGTTCCACTTTAAATATCTAGGCTGTTAGACAGAATAGATTTAGCATTTCAGGGCATAATAAATGACTAGGTTGCTTCTTTATAACAATAAAATTCACCCAGCTGCAAACATTCATTCATCCTCCACTGCTGTCAAATAGACTGAAATAACTTCATGAGCTGTAACATATCTAATTTTCTATATAATTAGGGTTTTGATGAGAAGATCCTAAAATATTTGGTTTAATATCCTGTTCGCACGAAAAATTTGATTGTACACACAATTTCTGCTATCATTTACTAGCTCTTACTAGAGGTACGCAAAAATGCGTCGTAATTACTTGTTTCAGAGTTCTTAAAACCTAAAGAAATTATTTGAATGGCTTTAAAACTACATATATGCACAAAAACATAAACACGCACGAATATATATACACACACACAAACACACACGCGCATATATATGTGTATTTATATATATATATATATATATATATATATATATATATATATATATATATATATATATATATATATATATATATGTATATATATATATATGTATGTGTTTATATATATATATATATATATATATATATATATATATATATATATATATACATATATATATGTGTGTGTGTGTATGTGTATACATATATAAGAAAATTATGTAATTTTGAAAATTATGACCTGTAAATTATAGTAGAATCATTATCTATATATTTAATATCTATTTTCTGATTATCAATGGGCCTCATAAAAACGACACGCTATAAATGTATGACCAAAATAGACGTCACTCCAATGGTGTACTGTGCAGGCATGAAAACTTCTTTGAACTTCTATCATTTCTGACGGAGAATCGAAACTTCCATCCATACCTGCTTTAGGTCTGTCATCAATATGTCAATGAGGCTGAATTTTTTTTCTCTCTTTTTTTTTAAGTTTTAACATAATAAAAAGAAATATATCAGGATTACTCGCTAAAGATGACATTTTTTTTTATTATTTAATCACCAAGTTTACTATGTTATTTTTACATTTGATCAAGAACTGTTTTTTTATTATTCAACAAATTTTCTCAAGTTATAAAGAATTCATGTTATGAATATAAAGATAGTTTCATTCTTATTCAAAATTTATCTATGTCCTGTTTTAATAGACGATATCACATGCCTCATAAAACCCTAAAAAACCAAGTGAAGCGATTAGATATGTCATCCTTGACATCTGAGATGTTGAAAAGGGTATTGCCCGATTATTGCATGAGATGGAGAACGAAAATATCGGGAAAAATAAAGTTTTCTTCAAGCCAGAAGGTGGAGAGAAATTCTCTTTAAAGACGATATTTGTGGTTTGTGCGTTTTGAATAGATATCTTTTGGATATAAAACATATTTTGCCTAGATAGGTTAACAACCTTGAAAATAAAACATAAAAGTGTTCTAAAGGAAATACATTTTACCTTAAATGGTTAAAATTGAAAATCATAAAAAAATTCAATGTTTAATATAAAATAATATGCTCACAAAAATCACTAATCTTAAAATATAATAAAGCTCTCTGACAATGAGAGAGAGAGAGAGAGAGAGAGAGAGAGAGAG
>NC_090735.1:35739440-35741940 GCF_036898095.1 Palaemon carinicauda | reverse complement strand
AGTTTGTTTTCTAAAAATGCCAGTACTAAATGCACCATTACAACGTGAAATCTTAATATCTAAAAAGAAAAGTTGATCATTATGTTCGGAGTCCAACGTGAACTTAATATTTGAATGAAATGAGTTTATGTACTCTAAAAACAAAGTGGCATGATGTCTATCTTTAAAAAGAACAAATGTATCATCAACATAACGTCTATAAAATAGGGGTTTAAAGGACACAGGGCACTGATCAATGAACAACTTTTCTAGGTGGCACATAAATATATTTGCAAAGGTAGGGCCCAAGGGAGAACCCATTGCCATACCATCGACCTGTTTGTAGACTGTGTTATTGAAAATAAAGAAAGTTTCTGTTACGGCAAGTTCAAGTAATTTTCTAAAAGAGTTAACGTTAAAACCATGGAATGAGGAAGTCGGGTTGGGAAATAGTCTAGTTAAAATAATGTCTATTGTTTCTGATAGTGGAATATTAGTAAATAAAGAGGTAACATCATAACTGACCATAAAACTATTGGGATCTTGCTGGAGAATATGAGGTACAAACTGAGATGAGTTTTGCAAGGTGTAAGCATTGGAAGTGAGATCACTGAGTAAAGGGACTAAAAATTTAGCTATACTAAAATTAGCGGAGTTGTAAGCAGCCAGAATGGGACGCAAAGGTATGTCAGCTTTGTGAACCTTGGGTAAACCATATAAAACGCTGAAGGATGAACCAGTGCTGTACAAGGAACGGTATGTTTCTTCTGATAAAAAGGATTCATCTTTGAGTTGTTTAAGGTTACGGTTGATTTTGTCCTCTACTTTATAAATCAAACTAAATTCTGGAGACCCAATTTCACAAAATTTACTGTTGTCTGAAAGAATGTGAAGCATTTTGTCGGTATAATCCTGTTTATTGAGAAGCACCACACCTTTACCCTTGTCAGGGCGACACAAAATGATATCACTACGTAGTGATAAAGACTTTAGAATATTAAAATCTTCTTTCTTGAAAAATGGAAACCATGTAGGTGACTTTAAAGAGGCATAAGCTTCATGGGCAATATTTTGAATTGATTGACGGGCTTTTTCTAGATTATTATGAGAAGGGAGGTTCCGAATATTACTAAAAAAACATCTCAAACGGTAAGAAAAACTTAGAGAAACTCGGTCGGAAATTAGGAAGACAAAACTCCAACCCCAAAGAAAGCAAAAATTCTTCCTTTTTGGAAAGGGTATAGTCTGAAAAATTAAAAATTACATCCCTAGGAGCAAGGAACTTCGGCCTTTCAATACCCAGTTTCGAAAGTTTACGTTCATGTACGACGCAAATACGATGGATCTACAGTCAGACTCTACCGTCAACTTGAATCCTCCACGAAGATACTGAAGAAGGCTGAACTGGACCATGAATTTCTTTTGTATTGCAAGATGAGTAATATTGTTCCTAATTTTGTGAAATTTAAACTTTATCGTTCTTCTCTTTATGATACTGATTTCTACAGGTCTGCCGTTTTAAAACTCATGGATATGGAAATTAATCTAAAAACAAAATCTGTTGCCCGTTTACAGTCCCACGTTTCATCTATAACGTCATCCTTTTATGAACAATTATCTTTACTTGATAAAATGTATTTCAAATCTCTTATAAAACGTAACTTGTCTAAGTTTATTTCTGACACAAAATCAGTACATGAACGTAAACTTTCGAAACTGGGTATTGAAAGGCCGAAGTTCCTTGCTCCTAGGGATGTAATTTTTAATTTTTCAGACTATACCCTTTCCAAAAAGGAAGAATTTTTGCTTTCTTTGGGGTTGGAGTTTTGTCTTCCTAATTTCCGACCGAGTTTCTCTAAGTTTTTCTTACCGTTTGAGATGTTTTTTAGTAATATTCGGAACCTCCCTTCTCATAATAATCTAGAAAAAGCCCGTCAATCAATTCAAAATATTGCCCATGAAGCTTATGCCTCTTTAAAGTCACCTACATGGTTTCCATTTTTCAAGAAAGAAGATTTTAATATTCTAAAGTCTTTATCACTACGTAGTGATATCATTTTGTGTCGCCCTGACAAGGGTAAAGGTGTGGTGCTTCTCAATAAACAGGATTATACCGACAAAATGCTTCACATTCTTTCAGACAACAGTAAATTTTGTGAAATTGGGTCTCCAGAATTTAGTTTGATTTATAAAGTAGAGGACAAAATCAACCGTAACCTTAAACAACTCAAAGATGAATCCTTTTTATCAGAAGAAACATACCGTTCCTTGTACAGCACTGGTTCATCCTTCAGCGTTTTATATGGTTTACCCAAGGTTCACAAAGCTGACATACCTTTGCGTCCCATTCTGGCTGCTTACAACTCCGCTAATTTTAGTATAGCTAAATTTTTAGTCCCTTTACTCAGTGATCTCACTTCCAATGCTTACACCTTGCAAAACTCATCTCAGTTTGTACCTCATATTCTCCAGCAAGATTTCAATAGTTTTATGGTCAGTTATGATGTTACCTCTTTATTTA
>NC_090735.1:35729440-35734440 GCF_036898095.1 Palaemon carinicauda | reverse complement strand
TCTACAGTTATATTCTTGAAACGAAGAAAATACCAAATACAACAAATGAAAAAAAATATTGACTTTTCCTCAGAAATATCCAAATTTTTATCATATTTATCAAGCTACAACTCTGGATGGAAAAGCTGAATACCACAAACCCAAAGGATCCAACAGGGAAAGCAGCCAAGGAAGTAAGGAAATAGAAAAAAACTACATATGGATAGTGTATGAAAACTAGAGATATTTTGAGATCAGTAGATACGGTAGAGTAGATCAGTCATATATAAACTATAGAACAAGTCTTATGGTAACCTGTTTAACAGAAAATAATTTAGAAGAAAAAAAAATTCTAACATCTAAAGTTTCGCCGATTCCATCATCAGGATAGGAAGATTTTCCCACAATCTGGTCACAGCAGGAAAAAAACTTCAAGAATGGTCTGTAGTATTATGCCTTATGATGGCGAAGGCATGACTTTTAGAATCAGCCGCATGCCTAGTACCTAGTAAGGGAGTACCCAATACCTAGTAAATAGTAATTGTAGTACTTGGTTCAAAATCACCGACCATTCGTGAAGAAAAAACTTAATTAAGGGGGGTGGGCATTTTAAATAGAGTGACATGAAATGACCATTATGTAAAGCGGCATAAAATAACACTATAAAAAAGAATAAACAAAAGTACAGTATATTCAATAAAAAGTCAAGTAATAAATTAATTCATTAGTGTTGCAAACGTATGATAAATAGCTGAATAAACAGATATTTTAATAAATAAAAAAGATTGTTGATTAAATATGTGAATAAACAAAGAAAGAACCTAGATAAAACTAAATGTATAGATAAGTATTGTGTACTATATGCTTATACAATTATCCATATTTTCTAAGTTTTCATAGTTTACTGGGACCAACCAAATTTCATGTAATGTACACCAAGATATAGGGTATAGGGTAAACTTTTCTTTAAATATGGGTGAAAATTTGAATATCATACGGTCGTCTAGCTCAATTTATATCATCATAGTTATTAGTTATCTTTCTTAGTAGAATTAGGTATTTGTGTCTTCACCAAAATAGAAAGAAAGCTTCGAGCATTTGAACATATGTTATAAAATTTGAGACTATGAATTTTAAAGTCATATTGATATATGCGACACCACACGTGAAGAAAGCTTTGAGTATATAACATCTCATTTGTTGCTAAGTTTTGTTCAAATCCTTATTGAAAATAAAACCCATGAATCTAAAAATCTCATTTGTGACGTTCGACACTCATTGACCAACCTACTCTCCTATATTTCTTATATTGTTTTTTTAATATGTAAAGATCTTTGGAATGATTCATAATTTCATGTTGTTATTATAGACATGAAGACCTAATTCAAAGCATATTTTGTTCCAGGTATAGCATGCTAGAACTAATTAACAGTGCAAATTATTCAGAATTTTTTTTATTCTTATTCGTTTTACTAAGTTTCCCTCGTTCATATAAATGCAAATATGAAAAAGCTCTCAACCAACTCATTAAAACCACAATGTTCCCACTTTCATACTTAACCAAGAGGCAAACTTGAAGAATTTACCTCCGAACAAGAGACAATATTTTTTATTATTTCGCCAGAGGGTCACTCTGCATATACCCCCCCCCCCCCCCCGCCCTCCCAGGTTCTAATGAGATCAAATCTTAGTTACAACATTCTCTCGCTGACGTCATTCTTTGCTTGACAAAGCGCTTCCCGAGATTATTGTTATCGTCTTCCTTTCTGTCAGGGATTAGTGGGAGTTGTATTTTTGGGACTAAATTTTTTGTTAAACACCCACACTAAAACAATGTAAATGTAATTATAAAATGCATGTTCCTTTCTTACTAATACGCTTTGCCACTAGGCAAGTATGCACACATATGAACAGTCACTCATATAGGTATATATGTATATATATATATATATATATATATATATATATATATATATATATATATGTATATATATATATATATATATATATATATATATATATATATATATATATATATATATATGTATATATGTATATATATACATATATATATATATATATATATATATTTATATATATATATATATATATATATATATATATATATATATATATATATAATATACATATATATATATATATATATATATATATATATATATATATATATATATATATATATATATATATATATATATATACAAATATATATACATATATATATATATATATATACATGTGTATGTATATATATACATATTTATATATATATATGTATATATATATATATATATATATATATATATATATATATATATATATATATATATATATATATATATATATATATATATATATATATGTATATATTGAACCTCATCCACCAACATATTCGACTTTACTCTGAACTAATTTCCTATAGCAACGCAATATTTGAAATTATTCACATTTATTAATATCATTATTATTATTAGGTAAGGTACAACCGTAGTTGGAAATCAGGATACTGTAAGCCACAGGGCTCCAACTGGGAAAAATAGCCCTGTGAGGGAAGGAAATAAAAACATAACTATACTACAAGAAAGTAGTGAACAAATAAAATACTTTGAAAACAATAACAATATTAAGCAAATCTTTCATACATAAGATATAAAAACTTCAAACACATACAGGAATAATCCTACATGAAATCTAGTTCCTGATTTTTTAATTTTTTTTTCAGTTGATATTTAACCATACAGAATTATCAAAGACTGCTATATTGGTTAGATGTATAACAGAAACATATGCGTGAATTAAGATATAAAGTTAACTGATGAAACAAATTATGGCATGACTGTTGGAGCCTTTTTCTTAGCAATACTTTTATGTATTACAAGTAATTGTTAACTATAATTGTCAAAAAAATAAAAAATAACTGACCCTTATAAAAAGCACAAATAGTTTATTTTCTTTTCTGTAACCAGTTATTACAATATTACGTGAATGATTAATTTAGGGTTAAGAGGGTTTATGTACGTCTGATATTTTTCTATCAAAAAGTCGTCCTGGTTCAAAATGTGTAGTAAAAAAATATTGTATTTCACTTATTTTGGGAAGGTCATAACCATTGTTTGAGCTTCTTCTATTGGTTCTTTCCACACACTCAAATAGATACACTACATTCATATATATATATATATATATATATATATATATATATATATATATATATATATATATATATATATATATATATATATATATATATACATATATATATATATATATATATATATATATATATATATATATATATATATATATATATATATATATATATATATATGATAAATTTTGCACATTTAGACGTGTTTTTCATATTCAAATAAGCCATATATATTTTTGATACATTAATGTCTGGATTCTCTTAACGACCTTGGGATCAGAGCCCAAGGCGAAATCACACAAAGACAAGAGCTTGTGCCCGTCCGGGAATTGAACCCTGGTCCGGCAAGCTTGTATAGACAGTGACTAAACCACTTGGCCACGAAGAAAGATAAAAGTCGATGACAATTCTTCCGTACTTATACTTATCGAATTTAGGTGTTTTGTACTTAGAATTGAAATCAACCCATCTTCACCATCGTAGCTAATTAGTAGTTTGTTACTTGGCATTCGATTAATGATAAATTTTGCACATTTAGACATGTTTTTCATATTCAAATAAGTCATATATATTTTTGATACATTAATGTCATGGACTTTTATATTTCTTCGTGGCCAAGCGGTAGTCACTGTCTATACAAGCTTGCCGGACCAGGGTTTGATTCCCGGACGGGCGCAAGCTCTTGTCTTTGTGTGATTTCGCCTGGAGCTCTGATCCCGAAGTCGTTAAGAGAATCCAGACATTATTATATCAAAAATATATATGGCTTATTTGAATATGAAAAACACGTCTAAATGTGCAAAATTTATCATTAATCGAATGCAAAGTAACAAACTATTAATTAGCTACGATGGTGAAGATGGGTTGATTTCAATTCTAAGTACAATACACCTAAATTCGATAGGTATAAGTACGGAAGAATTGTCATCGCATCGACTTTTATCTTTCTTCGTGGCCAAGTGGTAGTCACTGTCTATACAGGCTTGCCAGACCAGGGTTCGATTCCCAGACGGGCACAAGCTCTTGTCTATGTGCGATTTCGCCTGTGGCTCTGATCCCGAGGTCGTTAAGAGAATACAGACGATAATGTATCAAAAATGTATATGACTTATTTGAATATATATATATATATATATATATATATATATATATATATATATATATATATATATATATATATATATATATATATATATAGCAATTTCTAGTCCACTGCAGGACGAAGGCCTCAAACATGTCCTTATTTATGTTTGGGGTTAGACCATCGTATCACCACATTGGCTATTACGAATCGGTGATGGTGGAAGTCTTTAGTCTGATCGCTCACAGCTAACTAACCATGTATGGATGGCCCTGACTAGTACAGCTCAGCTGATCATGGCGATACACAAAACTTTTCAGCACTTCCAGGTATCCTCAATCAGAAAGGGCATATATATATATATATATATATATATATATATATATATATATATATATATATATATATATATATATATGTGTGTGTGTGTGTGTGTGTGTGTGTGTGTGTGTGAATTGAGAGAAAGAGAGTGAGAGAGATACGTACACATATATATATGTATATATATAAATATATATATATATATATATATATATATATATATATGTATATATATATATATATATATATATATATATATATATATATATATATATATATATATATATATATATATATATATATATATATATATATATATAGTTTATATGCATGCACTACAATCCCATCCATACTTACCTAGAAAAACTCCATGACTGTTCCTTACATTCCTCTTCATATGAAAACACTTTCCAGCTCGCTCATTTTAGCATTCAGGTCAAGCTTTTGGGA
>NC_090735.1:35719440-35721940 GCF_036898095.1 Palaemon carinicauda | reverse complement strand
ATGTAAATAGTGTTTTCACGCTAGCAATCAGAATGCTGAAACCATTTCAAGAAGTGATGGATAATCTATTATCCGATTTCCAGCAGAATATTCAACAAGTATCCGCACCTCGTTAAAGTATGATGGAAAACCATTTGAATGAGCATCGCGTTATTTTGAGGAAACTGATACGAAAATGTTAGCATTAGATGCGATTGTTTATCAACTTGGAGGTCAAGGAACATCTAAAACTGCTGCAGAAACGAGTTAGTACGCAAAGAGCAGCATCGCCGAAAGTGTCAAGCTAGTTAAAGATCGAGGGAAAGTGTGGATTCATATCAACTTTGATGGAAGAGGTCTAGAGCTCAATAAAGGCCGAGAGTTGACATTGGAGCCGGGAATGTACCAAGAAAGACGTCGAAAAGATAAGTGAAAATATAGCTGTTTTTATTTTGTATACTTAGCAGTTGGTACAAGGAAATTGGAACATTGTGTTTATTTTATTTTATTGTTTTTAATCACCTGTTGGTTGTTGTTATTCACAATACATTGAACAGAATTAGATTGGGATAGTCATTGACGTCTAAAAGGGCGATCACAAAATTCCATTTCAAAACCGTTACTGTGGTTGTTGGATTGGGTAACAATAGGTCAGAAAGGGACGAATCAGAGTTTATTAAAAGAGAATGGGTGACACTGGTATCAGAAAAACTAAGAAATAATTCCTTTGACGGTGACCAAGAATGGAAATGGTAAGCAAAGGCTGGGTTTTTATTACAAACTTTTTAAGGATTTAATCAGTCTACAGTCTGCTTATCGCATAGAAATCTATTAAAACGTTGCCAATATCTTTCTCATTGGGGGAAAATTTAAAAAGTTTTTATAATGGATTATCTTTAGATATTTTTGAAAGCAGCGGTACATCTTTACTAGAGTTCTTAAGAATGTTAGATATTGGAGATCTAAGGAAGTGAAGATTGAAGTATTTTTAGATGACGGCATAGCTGCGGATGGTTGTTTTGAAGGGGCATTGGATGCTAGCTATTTACTTTAAAAGCTTCAAGATTTGGATTTATTTACAAGAAAGTATAATTGGTTTTCAGACTCTAAATTGTATTTGGAAAGGTCTACAGAGGACGAATACTGAAGGCAAATTTCGTAACTACAGTATTAGGATAAACTATGTCGTTAAAGATCTTGTTTAGATGCCAAACCTTCTGAATTAACAAAAACGTTATTTTAACGAATATCTTTTGGACAGAATTGTCTGTTACATAATTTCCACGAAATTTGTCGTGAGAGGTATTGTTAAAATGTAAACGATAAAGTATTTCTGTATTTTTACATATTGAGCAAAGCTAGTTGAGAACTTAATGAAGAAATATCAGATGCTCTGGTTGAGATCACGTTTTGACGCAGAAATTCATTCTTTTTATTTTGGTCGTTACTTTAACTATATACTTGCATCAGACTTATTTAACCTATTACTTCATTGTGGCGCCTAAGATGTAGGCAGTTTATCACTATATTGTGACGCCTAAAGTGTAGGCAGTTTTTCACTATATTGTGACGCCTAAGGTGTAGGCAGTTTATCACTATATTGTGACGCCTGAGATGCAGGCAGTTTATCACTATATTGTGACGCCTGAGATGCAGGCAGTTTATCACTATATTGTGACGCCTGAGATGCAGGCAGTTTATCACTATATTGTGACGCCTCAGATGTAGGCAGTTTATCACTATTGTGACGCCTAAGATGTAGGCAGTTAATTACTATATTGTGACGCATCAGATGTAGGCAATTTATCACACTGCGAAGCCTCGGATGTAGGCAATCTTATCAATATATTGCGACGCCTCATAGGAACTTTACCGCTATATTGCAACGCTTCAGACATAGGAAATTTACCGCTATATTGTGACTCCTCAGATTTAATAGTTATATTGTGACGCCTCTGGTGTTGGGAAATTTATATGTTGTGACACCTCAGTAGTAGGTTTGGAGTAATTCTGAAGTTTTAGCGATGAATACAGCGCATTTTTTTTTATCATGAAAAGAGTGGTTGGGAACTGGACAGCAAATGAATCTTTAAAATTAAACATGAAGGAGCAGGAGGCAGTCGACAGAATTATGTAAAGTACTTTGGCAATGTTTGAACGTTGATCCAGATAAAAAAAAATTCGATTTTAATGCAAGTAGGTAGCAAAAAGCCAGATTTGGAAATCATAGAAAACCAAAGAATTTAAACTTGTACTGAATACACTGTTCAGGCCATCAATGTATGTAAGCCCAGAAAGAGTACAAAAGAGCGGATTTTTTGAAGTTTTGTCAACTAACATGGATGAATGGTCAATTCTTGCTTACATTTTTCAGAGTTATGGACTGTGAGAGTTATTCATTCTTTAGACTGTTTTGCTACTTTTAAAAATATGTTGAGGTTTTTAATCTCTAATATTGGTGTCCCGGTACAGAGGGAATTGATGCTTTAACTTGAGGTTTGGTGCTTTATACCAAAGGTTA
>NC_090735.1:35694440-35711940 GCF_036898095.1 Palaemon carinicauda | reverse complement strand
CAAAGTTCTTGGCTGCGGGTGATCTGTCACTAAAGCAAGGTTGGCAGGACCCTCTTGTCCCTTCCCCCTCTATCTCCGTAATGGCCTAGCCATTACTGTACTGTACCTTGCCGGCCGGCAGAGCTGGCCGGCAGGGGTATTACTGTACCGTATGTCATTCTACTTCTGGACCTAGTATAGGTTGGGATATGGATTGACTAAGCCCATTGCCGGCCGGCAGAGATGCTGGACGGCAAGGGTCTTATGTTTTCGAGTGCTGCCCGGACCTCTCTTGGTCCCTCTTCCATGCCTGCCGGCAGAGCCGGACGGCATTGATCAAGGAAGCCTGAATTAAGTTTCTCCCCTTCCTTATATGCACTCTTTCGGTTGCCGGGCTTGAGGGGTTGTGTACACTCTTATCCCGGCATCCATTCTATTTTCTTCTAGTGCTGTACCTGTCCCGGCTGCCGGCCTATGGGGCCGACTGCCGGCCTATGGGGCCGGCAGCCGGGCAGGTGTAGTCTTCTGGTTCTTTTGCTGCCGGCTGGCATCGGTCTTGTACCTTTGCCGGCCGGCTTATGTCAGTCCTTGTCTGCCGGTCACCAAGAGTGTGACCGGCAGCTGGGTACTACCTTGTGTAGTTGCTGGCCGGCAATCATTGCCGGCCAACACTGGCTGTTGCTGGCCGGCAGCTGCTGCCGCCAGCACAGGCATTTGAACCAGAGGGCTGCCGCCCTATAGCTGTTAAGTAGTATACTTTAAAGCTAATTGTGGTGTGTGCCGGCCGGCAAAGGCAGGCCGGCACACATCCTCCTATACTGTACTAGTATTCTTCTGTATAGCATATACAGTAAGAAGAAAACTATAGTAAAAGTTTAGGTACAGCACTGTATCTTCTAACACTATTGTGTTTTTTTGCACGGCCCTTTGCTGTTGCCTTCAGACAAGAAGCAGAGTTCTTCCCTGTCTATTATCCCGGATTTTAAAATCATTGCCTAGGTGTGAGCTCCACCTGTTTCCTCTGGAAACTTTGCACTGGTTACTCTAGTAGAGATAAACCATTTTGATTTTATTATCTGGAAGGCTGCAGCAATGGGTTGTGAGGGAAACACAAGTGTGTGTCTTTAATTTCTGAATTGTTATGCTATACTATGCATATCCAGTGATACATAGTTCACTTGATACTCATGGAAATTTCTTCTCTTTACAGAAGGACACTCCGAAGTGGGGAAGTGCTTTCTGCAATGTCAGCAGCAAGAACCTCTGCGGACATGAGTTTTGTAGGAGACACGCAGCATACGCTGTCTCCAAGGATGATATCCGGTATTGGGACCCTCAGGTATGTACTCTGTGCACTAACCTGATTAATGAGACATTTAAATAGCTAGGAAGAAGCTTCGTACCTGGGTAAGGGGCTTCCAAAAGTACACTTCTGGCCCTTATCTTCCAAGTGAGAAGATGAGGGCGTATCTTTTCCCTAAGGCATCAGCTGATGCAGTGATTCCCCAGCCTCAAGAGGAGATCCCCTAAGTTCAGATCCAGGTGGATGCTGAAGTCGCGGTCGCGATGCAAGACATCCAGCTAAATGACAGGATATCTGATGTGGACGGGTGTCAGGAGGAAGACCTCCTTGCAGAAGCCCAGGATGAAGTTCAAGTCCCTCTACATCGGCCGGTCTCCCAGTAGAGCTGGGACAGGCCCTCTCTTCTATTATTGGAATGATCCAACAAATGCAGAAGGAGAATCAGGAGAAGGCGGCTGCAATGGAACTGCGAATGCAGTGCCTTGCAGAATCACATGGGCCCCAGAAAAGCTCAATGTGAAAGACCTTCCTTTGTGCTCGGATGCTAACCCATGGAGGTATGCTGAGCACATGTCGATGACGACTGGAAAGATCGTCATCTCGGATATGCTGGGCTCAGTTCCCCTGGAGGGTGGAATTCTGGCCCAGCAAGGCACCATATCCGGACTGTTATGTCCGGCTGAGGAAGGAACCAGCTTCAAAGGAGGAGGCAGAGCCGAAGGAGGTCATAGTGATGACCATGCTAAGGCTCAAGCTCTACTTTCATCTTCGATGAAAGAGAGGGGCTTCTCTAACTCAAAGGTAGCTGCATTGAATAGGAAGCTCCCTTCCTTTGTGTCCTCGCCTACTAGAGCCTTCCCCCTTTTACAGAAAGGGTTTCTGGCTGTACTAAAAGCAATCGAGGCCGGCAAGTCTTGCCCCTCCCTAGAGGAGTGTAAACCCTTGTCGCTGGCCCTGCCTATGGACCACAAAGATTGGAAGGACGTCCATCTTACGTTCTAAGTAGGAAAGTTGGAGGCTGATATTGCCGGACGTCAGTTCGGCAAGGACCTCCCTAAGCTGTCTGACTTTCTTTTGCGAAGTGAGTTCGATACAAAAGAAAGACTGACTGCCTCAATGTCTCTTCAGACTACTCTCGAGACGATGGCAAGTGACCCCAAGGTCCATGAAATGTTCATGGTAGTGGCCAAGCCTCATCTGGCCACAGTGACGAAAGACCTTTATGGCTTCGTCAAGGCAAGGAGAGCTTGTAGGGAGTTCGTGTTTACCTCGGCTACAGTGAGGCACGAGCTAAAGAAACTAATCTCCTCCAACATTTGGGGAAAAGACCTTTTTCCCTACCGACTTGGTCAAAGAAGTTTTTGATAAAGCCACCTTGGAGAATAGAAACCTTCTCCAGAAGTAGGACCTGGCTATCAAAAGAAAGTCTTCCCCGGATGAGGGTCCTCAACCAAAGAGGAAGACTATGAGGACTAGGCTACCGTCTCGGCCAGCCAAGCCTCTTAGACAGCAACAGCAACTGCAATTGCCATTGCCCCCAGTGCCCCAGATCGTAGCACAAACCCCGACCACCTTTCAGTGGGTACCCCAGGCCGTGTCGACACAGTCCACGGCATTCACCCCAGCGTTCGAAGGGCAGTCTACTTCCTTCCGAGCAAAGCCTAGAGGAGCAGCCAGAGGCTCGTCTAGACGCCCCTCAAGGGGAAGGGGATTCAGGGGTGGTCGTGGTCAGGAAGGCAAGACCTCAGGACGGCAGTCCAAGTGAGGTGATACCGGTAGGAGGGAGACTTCTGAAATTTCGGGATCGGTGGACCTTCGATCCCTGGGCCCACAGCCTACTCAAGAATGGATTGGGCGGGAGCTGGTACAGCACTCCACCCCCGTACCTTCGGTTTTTCCAACACTCCACCCCCGTTATGGAGGAGTACGTTCAAGAACGGTTGGAGAAAAAGGGTGAAGCCCATCAATTTCTAAGGGAGGCTGTTTTGTGTTCCCAAGAAAGACTCGGAAAAGCTCAGAGTCATTCTGGACTTGTCGCCACTTAACAAGTTCATAGTGAATTGCAAATTCAAAATGCTAACACTGCAACACATAAGGACCTTACTGCCCAAGAGGGCATATTCCGTCTCTATAGACTTGTCAGATGCCTACTGGCACATTCCAATTAGCCATCGACTCTCCCCCTACCTAGGGTTCAGGCTACAGCGAAGACTATACGCCTTCGGAGCCATGCCATTCGGGCTAAACATAGCCCCAAGGATTTTTACGAAGCTTGCGAGCGTAGCTCTCAAACAATTTCGCCTAAAGGGAATTCAGGTAGTAGCCTACCTGGACGACTGGTTGGTGTGGGCAGCATCCGAGACAGAATGCTTGCAAGCTTCCAGTCAGTGATCCAGTTCCTAGAGTACCTAGGCTTCAAGATCAACAGAAAAAGTCTCGACTTTCTCCATCTCAAAAGTTCCAGTGGCTAAGATCCACTGGGACCTTTTGTCACACCGTTTCTCCACCCCAGCGAAGAAAAGGAAGGAGATAGCGGGTTCTGTCAAGAGACTTCAAGATTCCGAAAGGATATCAAGACACGAGCAGGAGAGAGTACTGCGCTCTCTCCAGTTTGCTTCGGTGACAGACCCAGTGCTAAGAGCACAGCTAAAGGATGCAATCGGAGTTTGGAGAAGTTATGCATCAAACGCGTGAAGAGATCTGAGAAGACCAGCCGCTTCGGCTAAGTACTCTTCTCAGGCCTTGGTCCCAAGCCAGACATCTAAAGAAGTCAGGTTCTTCTTCAGCCACCTCCCCCGTCGGTGACGATTCACTCAGACGCCTCAAAGGAGGGATGGGGAGGTCACTCTCATCGGAAAAAAGTCCAGGGGACTTGGTCCAGGCTATTCAAGACCTTTCTCATAAAACTTTCTAGAAGCTAGGGCAGTGCTCCTTACCTTAAAGAAAGTCTCCCCGCGTCATTCGTTCCACATAAAGTGGTAATAGACAGCGAGGTAGTTGTAAGATACTTGAATCGACAAGGATCGAGGTCACCACCTCTCAACCAGGTGATGTTGGCCGTCTTCCGATTGGCGGAAAAGAAGAAGTGGTACCTGTCGGCAGTTCACCTTCAAGGAGTCCGCAATGTGACAGCGGACGCTCTATCCAGGTTCACACCGATAGAGTCGGAATGGTCCTTAGACGCAGGATCATTCTCCTTCATTCTGAATCAGTCCCAGAACTGCAGATAGACCTCTTTGCGACGAAAGACAACAAGAAGTTGCCCCTGTACGTGCCCCGTACGAGGACCCCTTAGCGGAAGCAGTGGACGCGATGTCCCTCGACTGGAACAGATGGTCCAAGATTTATCTGTTCCCTCCTCACAACCTTCTGTTGAGGGTCCTCAACAAACTGAGATCCTTCAAAGGGTAGCGGCAATAGTGGCCCACAAGTGGCCGAACAGCGTGTGGTTCCTCCTGGCATTGGAACTGTAGCTGAAGTTTGTACCACTACCAGATCCAGTTCTGACCCAGCGAGTCCAGAAGTCAACTGTCTGCGCTTTATTACAGAAAACCCGGACCCTGCAGTTCATGATTTTCTCTTCCTAGCGGTGAGAAAGCGTTTCGGGATTTCGAAAGCCAGTATAGACTTCATTGAGGAATATAAATGCAAATCTACTAGAAGGCAATATGAGTCATCTTGGAGAAAATGGGTGGCCTTTTGTCAAGGCGAAGATTCCGCAGGAGATCTTGACAGACTTCTGCTTATCTTTTTTCCCCACCTCCATGGTCAAGGGTTGGCAGCGAACACGATTTCAGCGTGTAAGTCTGCTTTGACAAGACCCATTCTATATGCCTTCCAGGTCGACCTAGGTAACGAGATCTTTAATAAAGTCCCGAAAGCCTGTGCTAGGCTCAGACCTTCAGCACCTCCAAAGCCCATTTCATGGTCTTTAGACAAGTTCTTCATTTCGCTTCTCTGTTGAGCAATGAAGAATGTGCGTTAAAGGATTTGACACAAAAAGTTATTTTCCTAATTTGCACTCGCGTCCGGGGCCAGGGTTAGTGAAATTGTAGCCTCTCGAGAGAGGCAGGTCGTGTTCAGTTCCTGGATGGGGAAGAACTGAACCTGTTTCCGGATCCTACGTTTCTCGCCAAGAATGAGTTACCCACCAACAGGTGGGGTCCCTGGAGAATCTGCCCTCTGAAAGAAGATGCATCTCTATGTCCAGTAGAATGCCTAAAGGTCTATCTTCATAGAACTTCAGACTTCAAGGGTGGTCAACTATTCAGGGGAGAAACATCAGGCTCAAATTTATCTCTGAATCAACTCAGAGCAAAAATCACATATTTTATTCGCAGAGCGGATCCTGACAATACACCCGCAGGTCACGATCCGAGGAAAGTTGCCTCATTCTTAAATTTCTTTAATTACATGGATTTTGAACATCTCCGTTCATACACTGGCTGGAAGTCTTCCAGAGTGTTCTTTCGCCACTATGCGAAGCAAGTAGAGGAACTAAAAGAGATCTGTGGTAGCAGTGGGTCGCGGTGTTAACCCTACTGTTTAACTCTGCGAGGAACAGTGGTCTTAATTGGGACGATTAATTCCAGGGTGAGTGTGTAGTTACATACTGTACTACAAACTAAGTGAGGGCACTGTGTTGCCCATCCAGACTGTTCCATTTCTGAAGGTGAACCTAGCATAAGTGCAGACATGTGTGCCGAGCGTTTCTAACGCTAATGTCATTGATTTGTAATACAGGCTTTTATGACTTTGATACCTCGGTATCTTAAAAGTGGCATCTAATGTTTTTCTTTCAGACAAACAAGCCCTGTTTACTATCATACTTATGCTTAAAGTTTTGGGTTATCCTCTTCTTATATATATATATATATATATATATATATATATATATATATATATATATATATATATATATATATATATATATATAATTGTGGTTAACCTGTCTATTTATTGCCTGTCAATAATCTGGTTCTTGAGAACCTTGCGTCTCCTTCACCTGTGTCAATTTACTGGTATAATTGAGCATTCATTCTATGTACCTTATCTGGGATAATTCTAATAGAATTGTTCCTTTATGCAAGCTATGTTGCATTGGTTTTCCTCCTATGCGGATATAAAACCTTTGTCCAATACAAGTATTGTGCGGAAAACTGGTCGATATTTCATATTGACGCAGTGGTCCTTTACAAACTATGCTTTACTTAATATAGGGCGAGACCACTATATTAGCTTGCCTGGTATTCGTACATAGATATATGTACTCTTCGAGACTTTTTCCAGAGTCTAGTAGGACTCTTCCCTGTAGGGGGCAGGAAGCTCTAACATAGTTTATAGTTAGTTGAAAAGATGTATAACGGTAACATCTTAGGTCTCTAGGTCTAGTCGACCGGGAATAAATATCTCCGGGGAGTACGGCACGTTCTGAGAATCCACAGATACAGTAATGCTCTGGTACACTTCCATCAGGACGACATGGCTTGAGCCCAAAAAACGGATTTTGAGCGAAGCGAAAAATCTATTTTTGGGTGAGATAGCCATGTCGTCCTGATGGACCCGCCCTTGCCTTTCTAAGAAAGGGCTGTAGGACCCCTCCCTACATACAGTATCTGTAGCACCTCGTGTACGCTACAAGGAATACAGATGGCGCCAGGATTGGCGCCAGGCACGCATACGAATCGGGGGATAAGGAAGCCTTGGGAGCGGCTCCCCTTTTTCTTTCCCGAATTCGTATCTCGTCAATCTCCCTCCTACGAGACGAATCTCTGTTCAGGTCGTAGATTGCCATGTGACGTGTCTAGAATACGTCCTCTGATATGTCGCGATATCCCTTTCACGAGGGATACTCGCTCCAGGAGTTAGAATTCTGGTACCTTAAGGTAAATTCTCTGGGAATATCGCCGTAGTTGTAATATACCCTAGGAAGCTACCCTATAGGAACTTCCATCAGGACGACATGGCTATCTCACCCAAAAATAGATTTTTCGCTTCGCTCAAAATCCGTTATATATATATTTATATGTCAGTGTTTGAAGTAATATTTATAGTTATATGTATATTTATAAATATATATATATATATATATATATATATATATATATATATATATTTATATATATATATATATATATATATATATATATATATATATATATATGTATGTATATATATATATATATATATATATATATATATATATATATATATATATATATATATATACATATATATATAAATATATATATATATATATATATATATATATATATATATATATATATATATATATATATATATATATATATATATATATATATATTTATGTATATATACATAATTATATCTATTTCTACCTATGTATGTATGTATGTATGTATGTATGTATGTATGTATCTATCTATCTATCTACCTATCTATCTATATATATATAAATATATATATATATATATATATATATATATATATATATATATATATATATATATATATATATATATATATATATATATATATATGTGTGTGTGTGTGTGTGTGTGTGTGTGTGTCTGTGTGTGTGTGTCTGTCTGTGTGTCTGTGTCTGTGTTTGTTTGTGTGTGTATGTGTGTGTATGCATGTGTTTGTTTTTGTGTGCGTGTGTATATATAATGTATACATTTATATGTGTGTGTTATTTTCATGAAGTCCGAATATATTTTGTCAGGGTGGATCTGCATATCTCTTCCACGCAATATATCTCTGTATTCTTTAAGAGGCCAGAGCGAAAACTGCATTTATATTTAGATATACAATATCAGAACTTGATTTAAAATCATTTAGCTGACGAAATATGTCGGGGCTCTTGGCAAACCGCTGCATCATTTTTTGCATTTTGCAGTATCATGGCATCGTATGTTGGATCTAAAGTCAGTATTTGAGTATAGTATATACCTGATGATATTTGAGTTTTGAAAAATATGATTTGACCTTATGTCGACAGAATGCTTTGGTTCATCCTTTTCGGGATAAATTATTTTGCATGATTTCTTCGTTGAACTCATTTATGAATTACATGTATTAGAAGGTAAATATGACAAAATCCTTTATACACACACACACACAAACACACATATATATATATATATATATATATATATATATATATATATATATATATATATATATATATATATATATATATATATAGATACATTAGTTGCATTTACTCACGTGTTTACCTTCCCCTCAAAATATCTTTTTACTTTATTCAACATGTTCCCAGATAAATTTTCAAAATTTTCACATTCTATATAATATCGTGTTCATTATATGTATTTCACATCATATCTGTTCCATTTTGCTGTCGCATTTATTCTATATGAACTGAAGAGTAATTTCAGTTAGTCGATAATGTTGCTTAAGATTTAGTATTGTAAGATAATTATGATTGTTTTAGATCCATAAAGAAGGTATCGGTTAATACAGAGTAAAAAAATGCTGACAACTAAAATATGACCCTTACTGATACAAAATTGGTCATAAAATTTCATTACTTTTGTGTCATCAACATAATCCCACATCAAGTTCGAATGTCACATAATACCTTAGTTTCCGAAATGTTTTTTATTGATTTTATTACTATTTATTCTGCTTAAATATAAATTTCAGTTACCATTATTTATCAATTAAGAAATTTCTTATCGATTCCATCAAGTTAATGTGGCATGTTATCCGTACTTTTATTTTGTCTTTTACTCATTTTTTAAATTACGTTCCTATACCTTATCTTTCATCTAAATTCATCTCGTTTTATTTTCTTTTACGATAGATTGGCATGGAATCTCACCTATATATTAATGAGTAAGTGTCTGGCTATATATATATATATATATATATATATATATATATATATATATATATATATATATATATATATATATATAAATATATATATATTTACATATATACATGTATATATGTATATATATATATATATATATATATATATATATATATATATATATATATGTATATATATACTATATATATGTATATATATAAATATATATATGTATATAAATATATTTATATATATATACATATATATATGTATATATATATATATATATATATATATATATATATATATATATATATATATATATATATGTATATATATATGTATGTATATATATGTATGTATGTATATATATATATATATATATATATATTTATACAGTATATATATACATATGTATATATATATATACATACATATATATACATACATATATATATATATATATATATATATATATATATATATATATATATATATATGTCACACATTTAACTACTCAGTCTCTTCCATCCCTCGGGTAGAGGCGAGGAATTTGCCATACCCTGGTGAGAGAGGTGACTCCGAGAGGGAAGAGGAAAGGGGGGTGTGGGGGGGGGGGGTATTAGGGCTGAATCTGTGTGCATGCGCGTGTGTCTGCATATCTATATAAATATTCAGCCGTCATTTTTGACGGGTCATGTACACTAGCATACGTATAATAATGATATCTTGTTACTATCTGGAACATACAAAATCTAATTATAAGTACCTTATTCCATTATTGTTTAGTTGCTAAGGAATACCCATAAAAAGTAATATATATACAAAAGTAATTACATGGCATTAATGGCCGGAATGCAATTGCACTAGAATAACAGAGTGAAAATTAACACTGATTGTACCTGAAATTCGAGTCCATTTTTCCGTGAAGTAACTAGCTTTTGTAGTTTCTAATTATTTTTTAATTAGTCGGTCTCTTCAGAATACCTTTATTACAGATACACAATCGTACATACATGTTTATAAAATCGCTTTGAGAGAGAGAGAGAGAGAGAGAGAGAGAGAGAGAGAGAGAGAGAGAGAGAGAGAGAGAGAGAGAGAGATTAAGTAAATTATACATTTATTGTGTCTGAATGCATCTTTTTATAACTAGGATTCTGCAGTATCTCAGTAGTATGATGTTGAAATAAAGAATTAATAAGATCATGTATTTTTTAATAACTTGGGGAAATTGAAGGAAGTTTTATACCACGCATTTCATTTAATCTTTTTGTTTTTCTTCGTCAAAGGCTTTTTATATTTGAAGTGTTCATTCACTTGATATGCTAAAGGATAAAAGAATATGTTCAGAAAAAATCTTACATTTGATTTTTATTATATCTTATAATATAATATATGATATTGCAAATAATTTTTATTCCACAATAGAATCACTTATATGCCAATTTGAATACCGCTAAAATATTTAATCGTAAAGCTAAAGTGAGAAGAGTATTTGCTTTTCAGATACAGATATATTCGTTCTGTATAAAAAGGAATTATCTTAAATAATAAACTACGGTAGCAGGTTACAACATATTTTACTATCTTGGTTGAAATTAAAACTGGATTTTCAATATTTTCTGTAAACAGTGAAATTATGATAGCTTCATAATAAAATACCAAACGTTAATGAGAAATTAATACCGTATTGCCCATGAAATGAGAACATTTTCGTACAATCTAAAAAAAAATGTTCATCACCATGATCTACACCTATTGACGCGAAGGGGCTCAAGAGGATTTATTAGCTAACTTCATCGAAGGATATCCAGCTCCTTGTGATGCACAGTTCCTTCTACGGCAAGTGACCCTTGCCCGTCCATATATTAAGAATGCTTAATTTGCTCCAGTGAGGGGACCAAAACTTTTTTTTTTTTTCTAATTCAGAGGATCTTCAGAAAATGTAAAACTAACCATACAAGATCCCTATCATATTTCGTTTGAGCTAATTTGGTACAAAAACAATTTCTGCTTTCTTTTTTTTTTCCGGCTAACCAAGTAGAATGGAACTTCATTAGCGTCCTGCAGACAAAAGAAGTCCTTAGTGAATTACTTTTTTTCTTGTTTAGCCTCAAAGGAAGGGCTATATAGTGTATCTTTTATGCTGGAGCGTATTTTTAATGTATAGTGAAAGGAGGGGAGTTAGCCTGAGGGAAGGTAATTAAGGGACTCAGTACCAAGAAATGCCGGAAATATAAAATAAAAAATGTATATATTATTTTTTTGAATTCATATATTCTCAACTGTATTTTATTATATTGTTAGATTCTAGATTAACAAGCAATCCGTATTCATAGAAATATAGAAAATGTGGTATAATCGAATTAGAAAAAATATACATATTTATTTCTAGCAAATGAAATAGATATAAATACTGAAAAAAAAAATAAGTTTATTTATATACAATTTGAAAACGAAAAATTCTCTAAATGTTGATTAGAAAACGATATGAAAAATATTGGCTGAAGTGTGTCTTACGAAACTTTATTATAAGAGTTAATTCCTCATTTACAATGTCCTTTAAAGGAAGACAATTTCTCTCTCTCTCTCTCTCTCTCTCTCTCTCTCTCTCTCTCTCTCTCTCTCTCTCTCTCTCTCTCTCTCTCTCTCTCTCTCACAGAGTTTAAGAGTCTTTTGATTCATATCAACCACACTCATTCAATTATAAACTGTTGAAAATTTGCATTAACAACGGTGAGAATCCTATAATAAGTGTTGCCAGGCATTTACCGTTTTAAAAACGGATATATTAACGTAAAGGGTTAATATAGTATTACGGTCACAAACCGGTAAAATATAATAACAAAATAGGGTAAAAATTACGTTTGCCAGTATTTTACTGATAAACCACTTAGAACAGTATATTTATACGGATAATTTCCAATTAAAATTATTATTATTTTTTTTTAACAGTGTAATCCATAAAAACCTTCCAAATGTAACCAGAGTTGAAGTCGGCCATTTGTGGAAAGACGAAGAAGACCCTTTTACCCGGGACTTTTTGGACCTGCTGCAAATTCGATGTCATGCCAAACGAGATCCAAATTAGATCCAATTTAGGTGGGAAAATAACCCTTTCTCGTCCCCCGATTCACTTCCGCTTAAAGGACACAATCTGTTTTTTTGGGAGAAGGACTTTCTGGTCTAAAATTAGTTCGGGATGTTTAGACCTCTCGAGGAAAAAAATAAGGGGAAAGGAACGACTCCATGGGAAATGATAAGAGAATAGGGCGAAATGTCTTTTTTTCGTTATTTTGTAGGACGACCTCTGATATCATGATTGAAATCTCCCCTATAAAATAAAGAGCAAATATATATATATATATATATATATATATATATATATATATATATATATATATATATATATATATATATACCACGCTGAACGGTAACCGCTCGGAAAACAACACCTTCCTACAAATTGCCCAAACAAGCGTGTTGTAGTTCGGAGAGATACAGGGGGTTAAAAGGGGTAACTTGGTCTGTGTGTATGTGCGCGTTTCGTGTGCATATCTATCTAAATATTTAACCTTTATTTTTACGGGTCGCATACACTAGTCATGAATTAATACACAAGGATCATACACCCACGAGACATAAACACGTGAAAACACACAAAGGGAGATCTGAAAACAATGAAGCATTATGAAAAGAATTTTTTTGTTCTAAACTCATGTTCATAATGGACTCTGGAATAAATTAGTGTTATTCGAAAAGTTGTGTTGTTTCTCTCCGCCATGGGTAATTTTGAGTAGCAGATGATATTTCACAGACATTAATAAGTATATATTAAACTTTTTCCCTCTTTCATTTTCGTGCTGCCAATTCCTTACAATACCCGAAAGTAAATAATCTATTTCAAAATTTTCTTTGTTTGAGGAAATATTGAAATTATAATCATTATTAAGGTTATCAATATTATCATTATTATTGAAAATACTATATTTATCAAAATTATTAAAATTATTAATATTATTAAAACTATTTGAATTATTCAAATCATTCAAATTATTATTATTGAAATTATTGAATTTATGATAGTCATAAGATTTTCCGAAACTATCAAAATTATAGTAATTAGGAAAAATAATAAAATTATTATTATTATTGATACTATCGCTTTATAATTCAAAAGATTTTAAGATTGACGAAGATTTTACAAGATTTGCTTATTGTTTCTATAGACTCTGATTGTGAACTTTTATTGTAAACGAAATTAAGATAAATTCATCTGGCATCAATATAGCACAACTAATATTTTAATACTCAAATATATTTTAGACAAAATCCACGTATAGAAGTTCACTGTTTTCTTAACTTATATCAATTTCGATCTAGTATACCAAGTTTTATTTTATGTATATAAGGTGATCCGAACTGTGTATTTCCATATACATGTATATATATAAATATATATATATATATATATATATATATATATATATGTATATATATATATATATATATGTATATGTATATATATATATATATATATATATATATATATATATATATATATATATATATATATATATATATATATATGTGTGTGTGTGTGTGTGTGTGTGTGTGTGTTTAAATATATACTATCTTCTTCCCCACTGATATCCCTACATTAAGGGGTCGGTTGCCTGATGCCCCCTCTCCAATACCCTTTATCAAAGGCATACTCCTCTACCAAACCTCTTTCCTCCATATCATCCTTGACCTTATCTCGCCATTTAATGTTTTGCCTCCCTCTTGATCTTCTTCTACATCCAGGCTCCTCCTAAGCCATCTTCCCTCCCTCCCTACCAACCATCCTTAACACGCCCCCCCCCCCTCCCTTTCAGTCGTGTCGTGACACTCTTATCATCTTTGTAATGCTTACTACACCTGCCATTCATCTTATTTCATCATTTTACAATCTTTCAAGCGGTGATATTCCCATAATCTATCTCAGTATTCTTATCTCTGTTCTCTCAAGCTTTGCTTCTTCTCTTCGTCTTAAAGCCCAAGTTTCTGATCCATATATTAACACTGGTCTTATTACTGTACTATAGATCTTGACTTTTACCTTGATTGGCATTTTCTTATCACATATCACTCCTGCTAACTCCCTCCACTTTCCCCAAGCTTCTTTTATCCTATTTTCAATTTCAGACAAAAAATCTTCCCTCTGGATTTATAGTAGATCCTAAGTATCTAAATTGTTTTACTGGTTTTATAACTGCTCCTCTACTTTCATGTATGGCTATCCAGTCCCTACCTTCCTTACTGCTCACTATAGCTTCAGTTTTATCGACATTTATCCTCAATCCACCTCTTCCCAAAGTCTCTTGCCATTCTACTACCCTTCTCTGTAATTCTTCCTCAAATCATCTGCATATAGCACCTCCCATAACTCTTCATTTTTAATCCCTTCACTTAACACATCCAAGAGCAACACAAATAAAAAAAAAAATGGGCTCAGTGCTGTCCCCTGGTGTAATCCAGCAATAACTTCAAAGGCATTTGTTTCTCCAACAGCTGTTATTACTTTTGTCCTTGTTCATTTGTATATCATCTCTACCATTCTAGCCAGTTTCTCCGGGATTCTCCTCTGTCCCAAACACCAAAATATCACTTCTGTTAGTATTCTATCATAAGCCCTCTTTAAATCTACAAAACACAGAGGAACTTCCGGTTTCTCTCTAGTCTCTTTTCCTGTAACTACCTTATTATAAAGATGGCATCCACAGTCCTTCTCCCCATTATGAATAGATACTGATGTTTCCTAATCTTTACAATCTCTCTCAATCTCTCATCTAGTACCCTCTCTAACACTTTCTAACCATGGTCTGAAAATTTAAATCCCCTGTAGTTACTGCATTCCATGATGTCTCCTTTCTGTTTAAATATAGATACCATTATACTCTCCTCTCAGTCTTAAGGCATTATTTCCTCTTCAAAATCCATTCTTCCCCCTCCGTAGCTAGTATCATGACATTCAATTTGAAACTCTGATGGGTCTGATGCTTTACCATTTTACTTTTACTCAATGCCTGGATTACTTATGTATATATATATATATATATATATATATATATATATATATATATATATATATATATATATATATATTAGCCATGACTAATAAAATTAGGATTCTTTTGACATATATGAAATGAAGTAAGAATACTCACTAATGAGAAACCATTTACAGGGCATCAGATTCCACGTACCAATTATTACCCATCAATGAGTGATACCAACACATTATTGATAGTAATCACACCCTCTTTGCACCCAGAGTTTATCCAATATCCGATTAATCGTAACTGATACGGAATACCATTTACATCAAAGCTTATTTTGTAAATCTATTAAATGAACCTGATGGATTACCTTGGAAATTCTAATATGATGGCCCGAGGATGTATACAAACAAACAGATAGATCTCGCCATGATTTAATGTGATAAACGAAAATGTAGATTTAGTATTGGCTCTTGATAAAACGCTTAATAGATAAATAGCCATCTCTTTCATAAGTTACATACAGACATATATTAACAGATACACTTATGTACACATACACGTATATGAATATATATATATATATATATATATATATATATATATATATATATATATATATTATATATATATATATATATATATATATATATATATATATATATTTATATATATATATATATATATATATATATATATATATATATATATATATATATATATATATGTTTCCACACGTGTATATATATACTGTATATATATATATATATATATATATATATATATATATATATATATATATATATATATATATATGTTTCCACACGTGTATATATATACTGTATATATATATATATATATATATATATATATATATATATATATATATATATATATATATATATATATATATATATATATTTATATATATAGTGTATATATACTTATATATACATACTACCACTAGAGAGATATTGGATCCTTTGGCTGGCCAGAAAGTAATGCATTGGATCCCTCTCTCTGGTTACGGCTTATTTTTTCTTTAACTACACTTACACAGAATTGTCTGGCCTATTCTTTACATATTCCTGTCTTTCCTCATATACCTGACAACTCTGAGATAATAAACACTTCTTCACCCAAGGGGTTAATTACCGTACTGCAATTTGTTCAGTGTACTTTCCTCTTGGTAAGGGTAGAAGAGACGCTTTAGCTATGGTAAGCAGCTCTTCTAGGAGAAGGACACTCCAAAATTAAACCATTGTTCTCTAGTCTTGGGTAATGCCATAGCCTCTGTACCATGGTCTTCCACTGTCTTGGGTTAGAATTATCTTGCTTGAGGGTACATTTGGGCACATTATTCTATCTTATTATTTTTTTTTTTATCTTCCTCTTGTTTATGTGAAATGGTGTGTTAGGCAGGCTTAATAGAAGGGCCATGGATGCCTGGTGGTTAATCCAAAGGTTGTCTCTTCCTTTTCTGATTCTTTTTCTTCTCAAAACCATCCTTACTGTCCTCCCTTCAGTTGAAGTGGCTATCCTGGAGGGTATTTAGCCTTGCATGGTGTATCGGCTCCTTCATGTTGACCATTTTTTTCCGACTTTTTACTCGAGTCTATGAGTTTCATCAATTACTTTATTTATAATTCTGTACATATTATTTTTGTTATAATTCTTGTTAGTCTAGTTTTTAAGTATGATGTCTCTTTTTTATTTCTATTAATTCTTATGCTGTCTGGAGACATTGAGCGAAACCTGGGACCAGTACGTCCTAGATTTCGTCAATGTCGTCTTCTGTATTGCAATATTCGTGGTCTTCATAAAAATATCCAAGACCTTACAGTTGCGTCTAGACAGTATGATATTCTTGTGTGCTCAGAAACTTTGGTTTCTAATATGAGGCATTCCTCTGAGCTCCTCATAAGTGGTTTCAAGAAGCCAATAAGGTTGAAACGTGATGCCATCCCTAGAGCCAAGGGAATGGCGGTGTATATTAGGTCCGAGTACCCTGCTTCTCATAAGTCCTGCTATCAATGTGGATGTCATGAGATTCAGGTAATAAAAGTTTGTGGCAGGCATAACAACTTTTATTTGTGTTCCATTTACCGGAATCCAGACATGGATGATTCTATCTTCGATTGTCTTCTTACCATTATGGGTAAGATACAAGATGATAGAAAGGCTTCTTTTGTCTTTGTTGGTGATTTTAATGCTCACCATAGGGAGTGGTTATGTTCTATCTCTCTTACCGATCGCCATGGCTTAAGAGCTTTAGACTTTGCCTCTGAATCAGGCTGTGAGCAAATCATAAATGAAGCTACTCACAGGTCTGATAATTCGTTGGACCTCTTATAC
>NC_090735.1:35676940-35681940 GCF_036898095.1 Palaemon carinicauda | reverse complement strand
CGTAGTTTTGAGCCTTATGATGTTGAAAGCATGTCTGGTACTGCATACCAAGTACTCCAAACAGCAGGGTACAGTCTGATGATATCTATCTGAATGGAAAGGATAGTCAGAGTTATAAAAAGAGAAACTTATGTAAACTGCATAAAGAACAAACTAAACTATTATCCTACTGTTATAGAAAATTCAAGCACTTCCTTATTCACGGAACAGAGAGAGAGAGAGAGAGAGAGAGAGAGAGAGAGAGAGAGAGAGAGAGAGAGAGAGAGAGAGAAATATCCATTACCAATATCTTTTCTAATTGCTGTCTTTATAATGTAATTTATAACTATCTCCTTACTCTTAAGCTTCAATATCTAGAACTATACATTCAATATGCACCAAAATGTGAGAAGTTTCTCCTTGCATGTACCTTAAATCTTAACAGTATATCTATAATACGAGCGAGAAATTTTAATTGTAATTCTAGTAAAGTCAATGAACATAATGAGGTCTATTTTAATGAGCTTTCTGAAAAAAAATAATGAGCTATTACTGATTTGTAATTCCAGTTGCTTTTCTAAATTGAAAACTTTATTTTATAATATACTGTTTTTATGATATGATTTTATATCAGTAAGGATAATTTTTCTTTTCTTTTAATCCCTCGTGGATCCATTCTATATATGGCAACGTTCTTATCTTTCATTGTTCTCTAGTCTTGGGTAGTGCCATAACCTCCATACCATGGTCTTCCACTGTCTTGGATTAGAGTTCTCTTGCTTGAGAGCACACTTGGGCACACTATTCTATCTTATTTCTCTTCTTCTTGATAAAGTTTTATAGTTTAAATAGGAAATATTTATTTTAATGTTGTTACTGTTCTTCAAATATTTTCCTTTCCTCACTGGTCTATTTCCTTGTTGGCGCCCCTGGGCTTATAGCATCCTGCATTTCCTACTAGGGTTGTAGCTTAGCAATTAATAATAATAATAATAATAATAATAATAATAATAATAATAATAAAATGGAAAACCTGACTTCTGATTAACATAACGTCGTTTCTGCAATTGACTGTTAGTTATATCAGTTCATATATCATTTCCTCCGCCAACGAGGTTAGGAGGGGGTTATGTTGTCGCCCCTGTTTGCCCGATTGTCTTTTTGTCTCTGCTTGTAAATGAACAAATTCCTGGGCACAATAATAGTCATAGAGTATTAAAACATTCAGGGATTAATTGTGATGTTGAGATTTGGAAGTGATTCAATTTCGAAAGTCCTAGGTTAAAGGCCAAGGTCAAGAGCAAAATGTCGACCGAAAAATACGCCTACGGTCTAAATTGAATCATGAAAAGGTAAACTGTTTTCTAGAAATAAGTAGCCGTGGTGAAGATCTACTCTCTCTGCGTGCTTTTCTCGTTATAAAAAAAAGGAAAAATCAATCAACTTTTCTGTTTGTTATTCGCCCTACCAAATGAAGATGAATAGAAAAAAAGAACTATTTGGCTAAAAATTCGTTGTTGGGTAACTTGAAAAGCAAACCAAGCTGCACCGAGGTTCAGATTTGCGATTCCAGAGCTCCACTCTTATTCATTTGCTCGAGGGAGGATTGCAAGTCCTTCGTGAGAAATTGCAACATCCAATCAAATTTCCATTAGCATTGCAATGGTCTGGGCGAGTGAACTCATATTGTCTTCTTTGCCAGAGTTGATAGGAAATTGCTGATTGAACCTCGGCCGTCTTTGTCCTATTCCTATCTGGCTTGATTGTTTGTGCTTGTGTGCGCGTGCGTTGTGCACATGCGTGTATATTTCTAAGGATACAAAATATACTTCTGATTAGTAGCTGAAGATAATTTAAATTTATGGTAACTCGATAATTCAGACGCTAATCACTGATTATCAATAAAACAATCAGGAGCCAGTACTAGGTCTATGTTTCTATGTATAAGATAATATGTTAAAACTCTTCAGAAGGTAGTTTCCCTTATAAGGAAGACTGAACTCATGTCTTCTCTTTTCTATCCACCATGTCACGCAATACATATTTTTCGCGTCACTATCATCAAAACACCTGTACAAGCTGTACGACCCAGCAGAATCGAATCCTCAATTATCGTGTTAACCAGACAAGCTAGACATAGATAACGTCAGTTTACGGTGACGCCATAGGAACCAGTTGAATTTAATCATTAGGAGTGGGCGCATCAGGCAACTGACCCCTTAATGTAGGGATAGAGGTGGGAAATGTCAATATTATAGTTCAGAATATGATAGGCATGGCTGTTAGGGTATCTAAATTAATGTATTGTAATATCATACAAAATCATTGTTGATATATATATATATATATATATATATATATATATATATATATATATATATATATATATATATCATTAAGACTGTTCATATTACTTGATATCATGAATACCAGTAAGCTAAACCTAAGCAAACATACGCACCTATACCTAAATGACTATAAATTCCTCAGCCTCGAAAAAATCCAAGCCCTAAGAACCTTCATCCATAACCCACAAATCTCGCCGAAATATTTCCTGCATTGCATTGAAATGATTTCTGGATATGAACGCTTTCCAGGGAGAGGGCTCGTTGGTTTTAGTGATTTTTTTTTATACTTTATATTTGAAAGATCTAACTTAATGGCGTTACTGTTCTTAAAATATTTTTATTTGGATTGTATATTATTTCTTTTCTAGTTTATCTATTTCTTTGTTTCCTTTCCTCTCTGGGCTATTTTTCCCTGTTGGAGCTCTTGTGTTTATAGCATCTTGCTTTTCGATTTATGGTTATAGCTTAGCTTGTGATAATAATAATAATAATGATAATAATAATAATAATAATAATAATAATAATAATAAAAATAATAATAATAATAATAATAATAATAATAATAATAATTTTTATCAGGTTTTGATAAACTTCATGTTAAGGACTGGTACAATTGACATGAAGGTAAAGGTAACCTTAAAGTAACACCAATACATAGGAACTGAGGAAATGGTTATATTTTAAACAATGTCGATAAAGATAAGATTTGAAAACTTTAATGTGTTTGGAAAAAAATAAATAAAGGGATAATGATTACGGAAATGTTCGAGCTAGTAGTGCTCGAAAACAAGATAAGGTGCTAGTTAATGAAGTATATAATACATGCTATCAAACGGCCATAAAAGGCCAGTGATTAACTCAGAATTTATTTTGTGTAAAAGTGGTAGTAGATAAAGAGATTAAGGAGCTAGTAAATGAAGTACATAATATACAGTAGGGTGTCTAATGATCATAGAAGAGTAGGTGCATTCCGTCATACTTTCATGTAGGGAGGAAATATTTGTGCATAGCTTTTATTTTAAATAAACAAATCACCCAATCATTATAAAACATATATCTAAAATCATTAAAGCGCTTAAAGCAAACAAAATATCAATTTGGATTTGTAAAATTTTCATGCAAATAAATTTTATTTATCAACGTCAAATCTAATAGTAAATAGATAAGAAATATCAGATTAAAGCAATGCCACATTAAGCAGTAAATTCAACAAAAAAAAAAGGCAAATCAAAACGACACCAAATTTGACAATAAAGAGAGCAAAAGATATTAAAATTAATTTCAATAATTCTAATAACTCTGATAATTATAATAATTTTGATAGTAATAACTTTTTTAATAATTTTCATAATAATAGTAATTTTATTATTTTCAATAATAATAATATATTCAATAATAATAGTATGCAAATGAGGTCAAAACTATTTCTCTTGAGATTATTTTCGACTTTATAAAGTGATTACCCCCTGCATATACGGTCATCATGAAGGGACAAGATGAATCTTTTGTCGTGAGCTCCCGCAGCGTCTTCATTTCCTTTGACTTCAAAGGAGAAAGAGACGGATTTATCCTTTCTTGACCAGGGTTACCCATTATAGTCTCCATTCATCCCTGGATAAAACCTAAATTTTGAGAGTTAATTTCAGATAAGGTTATATCGATATATCTTAAGGGGCAAATTTAGTTCATTGGTACTGGTGTAAACTTTCTTATCAATTATCAAATGGATTTTCTTTATAGGAAAGTTTTTGTTTTTGGTCTGAAATACGATAATATAAGCTAGTTTTACCATTTACGACATAGTATGATTTAGCGTTAGTTTGCCAGGAGCAATGCCGCGTGGGAATCAAATACATGCTTGAAACCTAGTCTCAAGGTAATCTATAAATACAGCAGTTTTAAGGGGGTCGACTCGCCCCTCTCCTGTAAGTAAGTAGGTAAGGATAGGGGTTTTAGGTTAGGTTAGGGGAGAACCTTAAGTTAGGCAGTGTTCTCGTGTTTGTTTGCCTTTGGGAAGAGAGATTTTTAGTCGTAGCTTTGGAGTACTGTATTACAACCGGTCTATCCCAACGAACTACAACGATTCATATCTTTAATTCTTTTGAAGATTTTGGGAAATTTTATATTGATTTTCTGTTTAACATTTTTACATCATTGATTTCCATTTTCAATGACAATGTCAACGTTAAATTTTATCATCCCAACTAAAGGGAGACCCCATTACCACACCATCCTTCTGTTTGTACGTGTGGCCCCTGGGGGTAGTGAAAGGGGTTTTCTTGGTACATATTTCAAGGAGCATGCGAAGGGCCTACTCGGGGATGTTCAGAATCGGTGTAGATTTTCTCCAAAATCAGGTCAATCGTCACTCCAATAGGAACGTTAGTGAAGAGGGATTCTAGCTCCAGAGGATCGATTGTGCCAGTACTGGGGGATCTCTTCAGATTACACAGGAATTTGGCAGACGGAGCGACACTGTACCAGTTATGAACTTAATAGGTTACGATGCTTTTAAGTTACTTCGCCAGGTGGTAAGTAAGCGTTGGGCACTGGCTAATGATAGGCCTGAGTAGGTTGCCACTCTTGTTGGTCTCATGTTGCCATAAAAGTAACCAGGACCAAAACCTCCAGTGATGGTCTGGAGGTGGATGGCATTAGTGGCAGCATTGATGG
>NC_090735.1:35646940-35669440 GCF_036898095.1 Palaemon carinicauda | reverse complement strand
TTGATGAAATCATGTAATTTTTACTATATTTTAGGACAAAATCTATTTTTCCTTTTTTATCTGTGATATCAGGCATTCTATGATCTTGAGTTATAAATGAGGTAGAAATCTTATCCCCGTTCATCAGGGTTGTTGTGGCCTGATTAGTAAAGTCTCTGATTGGTGTTTGCCAGACGGGGGTTCGAGTCCTGCTCACACTTGTTGGTTCATTTAGTGTTTGCAACCTTACCATCCTTAAAAGCTAAGGTTAGGGGGGAGGGGGCTATAGGTCTATCTGCTCAGTCATCAGCAGCCATTGCCTGGCCCTCCATGGTCCTAGCTTGGGTGGAGAGGGGGCTTGGGCGCTGATTATATGTATATATGGTCAGTCTCTAGGGCATTGGGCTGCTTTCTATTGCAATGTCACTGTCCCTTGCCTCTGCCATTTATGACCGGCCTTTAAATCTTTAAATAAAGATAATTTGCACAATGTTAGGCTATGCTTTGACATGACCTTGATTTTAATGGCATTTTAAGTGTATCAAACAATTACATGCAGAAAATTATCTTTAAATCCATGGAACTTATATATTATGAACTCGTTTAGATTTTTAGTTTCTTTGTATGAATGAAAACTAAGTGAAAACTATATTTATTGCTTTAGATTTTCGTGCGTACATTCATGTAGAATCACACATATGAACATAGAAAAATATGTGAAATAATTCTAATTTACTTTTAAATTCGAGTAAATTACAAACGTGATATGATATAATTCCTGAAAAAAAAAAAAAACGATTATTTCTCCTTTTTACCAGGAATACATAATTGCTTCTAAATTTTGTTACGTACTAGGAAAAAATACTTATTTTCCTAATAAACTTCTAGCTACCTAACTATTCTCACACTTTTCTTGTTATGTAAAAGTGCACATTCATTTATTAGGAAAGAGATTTCATTCATGTAATTTCAATATACAGATTATTTGATACCACTGATATCTTTTCACTCGTCACCAAATCCTTCCTTTGTAAACTCATCTTTCAAAGGCGTTCCTTTCAGTCTAGTCCAAAAGAAAATATTCCTCTTAATTAACTTCCCTGAATTTCCAATGGCTTTGAGAGTCAATTAATTAAGAAGTCTTTGGAGGGAAAAGATAACAGTGACCTAATATTTTTAATGAAGGAAGTGATACGTTATTGCGTTCCAAGGAAGGATAAGCCTAAGGATTTAATCAAGAAAATAATTCTTTAAAATCTTCAAGCCTAAGACGGTGGAGCGTCTTTCATTTTCTATTCAATCGCTTGCAATATTGCAAAAGAACATTCATTCTGAGGACTATCATTATTTCAGAAAAACAAAATTACTTAGATAAAAAAGAAGGATGTTCTATTAGCCTGATCGCTCTCTTCCAACATGAAAAAATCGCGTAAATGACAGAATTTTTTTTTTTTTAATTAGTTGAAGCAATGGACCAATACAGAAAAATTTACATTTATATATATCAAATACCACAATAAAAGGTAGGAAAAGTTACCCTAACATTGCAAAATAAACTAAGAGGTAGATATGGGATATAAAGAAATTGAATAAAAAAATCAACCAATTGCAGAGTTATTAATATTGAATATATAAGTATTTAAGAAGAATTGTAACTACTAGAGAGAGAGAGAGAGAGAGAGAGAGAGAGAGAGAGAGAGAGAGAGAGAGAGAGAGAGAGAGATGTTTTTGTCTGATAACAACGAAAAAGGGCAGGGAAAGAAGACCAATAAAAAATTGTTTCATAAAACAGAAAGTTTTAACTCTTCATAAAGCCGTCCGTATTTTTCAATCTCTCTCTCTTTTTTTTTCAAATCGTTTCATATTCGTTTCTAAAGGTTCATTTTTATATAGTTTTTCCAACCTCAGCATTACGGCGCATGACATATCACTTAGATTTTTCTTTTATTCATTACAGGAGGAAATGTTAGATATGATCTGATTCTTAATTTTATAAACTATGAGTAAGATTAAATAAGTAATGGCCGGTTTCAAACAATTAGATCGGTATTTCGAGTTAGTTTTATTAGAATATTACTTTCAAAAGATTTACCTAAAAATGAATGTCGCTATTCTTTTTCCTGTTCAAGTAAAAGCTGGGTGATAAAACATAGATTTCATTGAATGAGTCATTAGACATTTGATAAAAGAAAAAAAAAGTCATGTCAAGAGTCACGTCACCTTATCAAATATTCAATAAGTAGATTACGCGACCCGTCAACAATGACGGTTAAGTATTCGAATAGATATGAACTCTCACGCACGCACAGAAATTCATTCCTCTCCCCCCCACCCCCTTTTCCAACTACAACACGGCAGTTTTGGCAATTGTTTTTAGGAAACTGTGGTATCTAAGTGTACCTCTCGGTGTATCCCATTTCACCAGGGTGTGACTACTCCCTCTTCACCCCACCCAATGGATGGGGATAGACCGAGTTGTCAGCGTGACAGGATATATATATATATATATATATATATATATATATATATATATATATATATATATATATATATATATACATATATAACCAGAAAGTTAATCTTCAGAACTGATGTCATTAAATATGTTGACACCGATTAGGTATTAAAGCGTTATGTAATATCCTTCTTGGAAAGTAATAATGTAGAGCTTTAAAAGTTAAAGTTCAATTCTCCCTTTTGCAAAACAGACCAATAACAGAAAGGAAAATTAATACCAAAAACTTACAAATAGAATCACAAGATAAAAAAAGAGAAATGAGACCGTGTAATGGACTTGTCATAGTCGTGGTAAAGAGGAGGATGATATGGAACCTAGCCAAGACACTCTCTCTCTCTCTCTCTCTCTCTCTCTCTCTCTCTCTCTCTCTCTCTCTCTCTCTCTCTCTCTCTCTTCCTCTCTGGGTAATTGTATGATTGGGTGAGAACATTGCAATACTATTCATTGGTCTTGAATATTCTGAAAAAAAAAAAAAAACACTTCAGGCAAAGCTGTCTTCCATTTATCAACAAATAGCTGGAAAAATTTGGTTTTGAAAATCAATAGAAATACCTTCATGGAAATATTCTTTCTTTACCATTTAAAGCCAATATCATTAAAAGCATTTGAGATATTTCTAAAAAATAATATATTAATGTATGAAGACACACGCGCACACACACACTCACACACACACACACACACACATATATATATATATATATATATATATATATATATATATATATATATATATATATATATATATATATATATATATATATATATATATATATATATATATATATATATATATATATATATATATATATATATACATATACATATATATATATATATATGTATATATATATATATATATATATATATATATATATATATATATGTATATATATATATATATATATATATATATATATATATATATATATATATATATATCAGAATAAAATAGTCAATGCTGCTATCATCTTCTTTATACATAACTTATATTATCCTCAGCCTATTCTACCCGACGTACGTCATAGAAAAGGCCATCAACAAAGCCAACACGATATATTATAGAGATCATGTTACTAACTAAAGAGATTTTAAGAATAAGATAAAACTCCCATATATAGAAAGTATTATAAATATAGCAAATAATATCAAAACTGAGAACCCCTTTTTTTCATATCCCAAGACCATAGGAAGCGCTCTTATTAATGTTTATCAAAATAAAAGAGATATAGAATCCGGCGTTTATAAAGTACCATGTGGGGCCGTTCGCTATCTCAAAGATTATCCGAACACAAAAGATCTGTTAGGTATGGATATGAAAACTCAGGGATTTTCGTTCACTTAAGAGATTTAGGGCACCAGATTAACTGGAGTGAGTCGTCTTTTCTTTTCAAGAGTACCTGTCCGTACAGAAGGAAAATCCTGGAATCAGCCATCATAAATCAATCAAAAACAATTAACCTATCTGGCGGCCAATGGAAAGCTGACACAGTAGACAATACTCTTCTCAACCCTATCATTAAGAAAATAATCCACGGAGACTGACCACCAGGTATGCAACAGAGGTCAAGACATCCTCCGAGCGGCTCAACAATGAGAAGACGCACCTGGATGTAATTAAATTTGGGTAATCCTTCCAGCAATTATAACAACTGTAGAACAATTAAACACACCCTTTTGCTTTCCTATATAAACCGTCACTCTCCACTGTATTCCTCATTTTTACTTTACATCCTGAAGTGGGTCAATGTTTATTGACCGAAATATGGTGATTTATTTATTTCCTGTGTTTCTTTTATGGGCCTTTTTGGAAAAAACCTGTTAAACTTTTCGATTACAGTTATAAGTAAGACATATATATATATATATATATATATATATATATATAATATATATATATATATATATATATATATATATATATATATATATATATATATATATATATATATATATATATATATATATATATATATATATATATATATATATATATATATATATATATATATATATATATATATATATATATATCTTTCCGAACGTGCTCAGCGCCTTGGCAAGAGGCATGACTACCTTGGTTTCTCCCCATCCCTTGGGTAGGGGAGAGGGAGTAGTCATTCCCTGGTCAGAGGATTTGTAGTTAGGAAAGGGGGACGAGTAGGAAGAATTAAATCTGTACGTGTGCATATTTATCTAAATATTTAGCAGTCATTTTGGCTGGTCGGGTACACAGGTAACGAAATAATCGTCGACGACCTAATACGGTTTTGTGAGCTTAATAAAATTCTAAAACCAAGTAAGAGTTACTTGACATGACGAACATTTCTGCGGCAAAAAATTTCTTCTTCTTGCCTCTCTCGGGAACAAATGGAGAAGACCAGTCGACAGTCTACTACATACTTCTCGTAAATCACAGCGAGCTCAAGAGCAACGCGTCATCTTTCTCCTAAATCCCAACTGCTCCCCTGTGGTCTTGCAGGGAATAGCGAGAGGATTTTATTTCATATTCATGGTGTGGAGCCATCATAATATATTCCTTTTTCCTTTTTCCTCCCTGTATGATATTAGTAAGGAAAATTTTCAAATTTTTCATGTCCCCCCCCCCCCCTTTTCGCTTTAAAATGTGTAGAGATGGTGTTCAATGTGTAATTATCGTTGTTTTTTTTCTTTAAATTATCTGTTTCCGTTATGAATCATTATTAGAATGATTAAACTTATTATTATTGTTATTATTATTATTTTTTATATTCTAAAAGGCGTCAAAGTTTTGTTTAATAGGTATTTATTAGGTGTATGTGAAATTATCTGTTTCTGTTATGGGATGTTATTAGAATCATTGAAATTATTATTATTATTATTATTATTATTATTATTATTATTATTATTATTATTATTATTATTATTATTATTATTATTAGTATTATTTTTATTATTATTATTATTATTATTATTATTATTATTATTATTATTATTATTATTATTATCATGTTCAGAAATATCCTGATGAGAGAAGCTTAGAATTTTGGTGATAACATTTACAAATAAACAAATTAATTGCTATATGGATTTAAGGATAATAAAAGAGTTTTGCTGTTAAATGACTTACATGCACATAAGAATCCACATGAATCAAGTTGTGTAACTTTAGGTGTTTTGTCAGAAGAAAAAAGTAAATCTCATTTTGAGTTATTCACTGAAAAATTGATCGGGTTTGAAATATGTTTATCTGTTAACGAAAGCCTATTCAATTTGTAGATTTTCGTAGGTAAAGTCGTTTGAGTCTGCGTTTACTTAAGAGTTCTTAAAGAGTTCCATTTTCTGTTACCTATTTACATGTTGAAGCCAGATGTTTTACCAATTACCTAACATTCACTTCAAAAATTTAATACTTCTCCGTTCATCATCTCCTACTTCGCGCTTCATAGTCCTCAGCCATGTAGGCCCTGGTCTTCCAACTCTTTTAGTTCCTTGAGGAGTCCAGCTGAACGTGTTTGGTGAAGTAATCTCTTTTGGGAAACGTTATAGCGAGACGACTGGCGAAATCTAACCAAGCCCCTTTGCGTCAATTGGCGTAGGAGTAGATGATGATGATAATGATGACTTTGAAAAGAAATTTTTAGACATTTTCAAGCTTATATGAATGGACATAAACGAAATATAATTCTTCAATTGCTATGTCAGCCAAACAGGTCATTAAAAAGAACAAGTTCCTGTGAATTTAAATCTGACTTCTATGTTATGGATTGCATTCAATACGTTACTACTAAAGATGGTTATAGTAGTGATGTCATTATGGGAGATCCTTTAAGACTTTGAGTAAGATAACCTGTTATTCTTTGTCAAAAGTTAACTTTCGCAAGAGATTCCTTGTCATGTATGCAATCAGAATTTATTTTGAAACAATGCTCTCTCTCTCTCTCTCTCTCTCTCTCTCTCTCTCTCTCTCTCTCTCTCTCTCTCACAATTAGCTGCTTATTATTAATGAATATCTTCTAATACTCCTATCTATGGATATAATTGTTTTAGAACTTGTTGGTGTTGTTGGACAGAAGATATGCCTTAAGTAATTATTTAGAAAAAAAATATCCTTTTAATCTAAAATGTATTTTAGTAAATACTGTATATAGTCCAGTTCCTTATCAATGTTTTTGATAATATAAAATTATATAACATGAAATATAGTTCAAAGAGAGATGGATCTTACACACGTAATAAGAACATAATTCATAATCATTGCTGATCTCGGATTTGTTTAATCGAACACTATAACTTAAAATAAGTGTCTCTGTTTGCTTGTGTATGTAATGATATTCGTGTCTGTATGTTTATTTCCATTCTGCAAACAACAACAGTGAAAGATGTTTCAAAAATCAATATCTATTTTGTATTCATCTGATATTTGCCATGTACGATCATGCGAGAGACGTATTATGCAAATATGCTGTGCGAAAAATACATAATATGCCGTTAGTATTTACAAATGTGACCACGCCTAGAGGAAGTTGCTCTAAATTGCCTATTCACGAAAGTTTCCAGTAACTTTGCCAAAGGAAAATATCATGCTTAAGCATTTCCACAAATTTAGACTATTTCCAGTTTCTCCGCCTGGGAAGAAAAAAAAAATGCAGTGAAATTGGCGAAGTTTTAACCGCAAGCTCGCAATGTCCCTCTTTAATGGACTGTAATCTACATTTCCAAATTTGGTAGGCGTTCCTAATGAGACAGAGAATGTAGAGTTTTTATTCTCGTTTGGTTAAGATGAAAGGCTGTTCCTTAATCAACAACCAACAGCTTCGTAGTGGTGAGTCATTTAGCGATTTTTTTACAGGTTTTGTACTTATTTATCTATATAATTTCTTATATGTCATTGTATTTAGGATGTTTTGCTCTACTCTCGTCTATATCCTTCCTGTGATTGTTGATAATATATATATTTTTTTCATATTACTTATCATCTTAATCATAGTTATTTACTATAACATGAAATCACATTCGATTATATCATGTAATATACCTCCTGTATAAATATGGCATTAAATGTCTATGATTTTTAGCTTCATGAATTGTTCTACCAACCCAAATAAGGGATTTCATATATCGTTTGCAGTCATGGAAACGTCGCATATTGTTTGTGTGAGTTGCGAACGAATTTGTAGATAATTTATATACCTTGAGATAAAGAATTAGAAATTAAAAGTGTTTTGGAGAGTATCAGATACCCTCAGTCACCAACAGCAATTCTGGAAAAGGAGGTTCTATTGTTCTGTGGATTTAAAAATAAAATTAATCGACGGAATCCAGGTGCATGTACACATATAATGAGAGAGAGAGAGAGAGAGAGAGAGAGAGAGAGAGAGAGAGAGAGAGAGAGAGAGATGCTTTGTCACCCGTATCCTAGAGCCATATCATCTCCAGCCTTAGTTCTTGTAGTGACAGTTCCCTTATCCTAGCCTTAGAATTTTATTTGTGTAGCCGAGGATGACATGTGCCTAAAGTTTTTCCCTAAACTTTAGCAAGTTTCATCTCTTTTTTGAGGGTTAAAATATAAGGGAATTTATGCAGAATACGTACCAAGGAGTTGCTGGAATGAGTGGACTGTTAGCATTGTATATGACGATTCCAACAAACTCTGGAAATATAACATTTAATATTCATAGCAAAATAAATCTTACATAATTTTCTTAAGCAATTCAGCAATTTTTTTTTATTTGTTGCAAATTGATCCTATTACTCATATTAATACGAATATAATTTAGCGCAGCATTTTATTAAGAAAAATTGTGGTGGGTTGACCAAGGTACCAGCCACCCGTTGAGATACTACCGTTGGAGAGTTATTGAGTCTTTGACTCATCAGAAAGTACTATTTTGGATCCATTTCTAGTTACGGCTCATTTCCCTTTACCTACACATTCACAGAATAGTCTGGCATATTTTTTAGACAATCTCCTCTTTCCTCATACACCTGGCAACACGAAGCTAAACAGACAATTCTTTACTCAAGGGGTCAACTACTGCAATGTAATAATCCAGTGGCTACTTTATTCTTGGCAAGGGTAGAAGCGACTCTTTAGCAATGGTAAGCAACTCTTCTGAGAGAAGGACACTCCAAAATTAAACCTTAGTTCTCTAGTCTCAGGTAGTGCCATGGCCTCTGTACCATGATCTTCCACTGTCTTTGATTAGAGTTCTCTTGCTTAAGGGTACACTCAGGTACACTATTCTATCTGTTTCCTTATCTTTTTTCCCTACTGGGTTACTCTCCTTGTTGAAGCCCTTGGTCTTATATCATCTTGCTATTCCAACTAGTGCTGTAGCTCAGATAATGATAATAATAATAATAATAATAATAATAATAATAATAATAATAATAATAATAATAATAATAATAATAATACAAAGACCTCACAGTAATAGAAAGAGAGACAAAACACCGAGCTATAATGAAATCAAAGCTCAACTTTGGAAATCTGGTAAAGGCTATAAACCTCATGGCAGTGCCAGTTATCAGGTATAGTGCTGGATCAGTGGAGAGGAAGAAGTCAGAGCTATGCATCATAGAAAAACTAGAACGATAATGAACATGCACCTAGCATTGAACCCAAGAGCGAATAATGATAGGCACTTCATACCGTGAAGTGGAGGTTAAGGACTCATCAGTATATAAGATTTTGTCAACATCGAAGGTAGAGCACCAGGACAGTACCCTAAGACCAGTGAAGAAGAATTGCTAAAGAGTGCATGAGAAGAAAACTTAATAAAGGAGGATGAAGATCCAGAAGTTTTTAAGGCGAGAATAAGAAAAAATAAAAGATAAGAAGAATGAAAATGAAGCCCAATGCATGGACAATTCCTGAGGCAAACTGAAGAACTGGTTAGTGAGGAAAAATGCCAGTGGCTACAGAGAGGAGAACTTAAGAAGAAAACTGAAGGGATGATAATTGCAGCTCAAGAAAAGGCCTTAAGAATCACACATATTCAGCGAGCTAAAGATGGAAATAACATCTCGTCAAAGTGAAGGAAATGCATGGCAAAAGAAGAAACCATCAACCACAAGGCCAGTGAATGTTCAGCACTTGCTAAAAATCAATATAAGAAACGAAATTATACAGTAGCTAAAGCTCTCCATTGGAGTCTCTGTAGAAAACATGAAATACAATGCATCAAGAAATGGTACGAACATCGACCTCAAGCTGTGATAGAAAATAGTCACGCTAAACTACTTTAGAAGCACAGTAAAAGGATGTACAGGATAATGCAAGAACATCCATCAGACATCACTCTGGCTGACAAGACAGCGAAAAAAATTATCACGCAAAGATATCGCAATTCAGTGGGACTCAAGAGAATAAGACAAGTGGAGAGAAAAAATAGAAAAGTACCAGGACCTGTGAATTGAACCAAGAAGGCTATTGAATATGCAGGCTATGAAAAGGAATTTCGAGTAGGTAGAGCTGATATACCCCCATGGCTAGTCCAAAAGAGCAGAATATTTGAAACAGCACTTATAGTGAGAAAAGAGATGGACTCTCAAGGGAGCTGGATACAAACCGAAACCTCACATTATAAACCACCAGTCTTTGTCAAGACTGAATAATAATAATAATAATAATAATAATAATAATAATAATAATAATAATAATAATAATAATAATAATAATAATAATAATAATAATAATAATAATCAACAATTTTTAATACATCGTTTGATAAATTCGTAGCCAGCTTAAACATATACGCATGGCACCAATTATAATTTTGAATTTTTTAGTTGTCCTAGATAATTTTCCATTAAATATTCACAATGTACTGTCCTTTAAAATATTTTGAATCATCCCTTTTCAAAAGGAAAAAATAATTATTTTAAAATTTCTTTTACATAAGAAATTTCTTTTGGAAGTCTCTCTTTTCCTATGACACCTACCAGAAAAGGCTGTCCTTCCAGGCCTACCATTACATAGAAATAAAAATTCAGTCCAATCCAACTTTTTCTGCGGGTTATTTTAGATAGGGAGAGACTCTCTCATTGAAGTCTCTATGACAAATTCACATTCCAATCTCTCGTTTTCTTCCAAAGTTCTACGTATTCCATCTAGTCGCTCATCATTTTGATGTAACTGTTCCCCTGAAGGGTAAAGAAATATTTTGAAACACCCCTCACATTATTAGTTCTTAGAATACACCTATTTCCAACAAAATCTGTTTTTTTAATGTTCCACCAATGCCTCTCTGAAATAGTAAAAAAAAATTGAGTTTGCTTCTCCTTTCAAAATAAATCTTTCGTATTCCATTCTATTTTTATTTGTCCTTGGGTCATATCCCACATGTCCACAAAGTTTCGTTGAAATTGGTTCCGTAGTTTTTGCGTAATATTAAAAAAGGCAGTCTGAATTTGCTCTTAACTCCACTACGTGCTTGTACTTCGATCTACTGTCTTCAAAATATATTTTATTTGTCCTTGGGTCATACCCCATATGTCCACAAAGTTTATTTTACATTGATTCGTAGTTTTTGCGTAATGTTAAAAAAGGCAGTCTGAATTTGCTCTTATACTTCGGTCTATTTCCTTCAAAATCTAATGGGTTTTTCCTTGGGTCATACCACACATGTCCACCGAGTTTCGTTGAAATTGGTTTTGTATTTTTTGCTTAATGTTCACAAAGAAAAAATAAATGTACAAAATATTTGCCATCTACTTAACATTGCGATTATTTACAAAGTACTGCTGCGCAATTGCAGTTTGATGTACTTCATCCAGAATGTTACATTTATCCTTTGATCGTACCTAACTTGACTAATAAGTTTGGTCAAAATCGGTAAAGGAGTTTTTGTGTAAAGTTGCTCACAAACAAACAAAGAAATAAACTAAGAAATACAGGGGTGAATAAATACCCTTCGCAAAAATATTTTTCACTGTCTTTAGTGGCAATTAAATAATAAATAATGAGAGGCGGGGGAAATACACGACTTTTACATTGTAATTAGGATTTATTGTCTAAGATAATCGACACAAAATCAGCATAAATCTTCTTCAAAGTGAATGGATGAATATCTTCAATTATATAATCAATTGATCTCTAAGTCTCTCGTTGACTTTCAAATTTACTTGGATATTATTCTACTGTAGGTACTCGCAAGTTGTAGATAACAATTGATCAACTTTATAATTCAACATGACACACTCGGGTAGAAAGGTCACAAAGGGGAACGGCTATATGAAAAAGACTACTACAATATAAAATGATATATATTGGACGTCTTGTTGACTGTCGACTCCAGCCATGGCTGAGAGAAGCCTGCCATGGCTTCTGGGCCAACTCACGACTGCCCACTCACTATTCCATACACTTGTTTGTTGTTGTTTTTAGGTTGCCTTGCATATAGCAAGACACGGGCTCATGTACTAACTATACACTTGTCTTCCCAGCTGTTCTTATTGGCACGCCATTGCTGAGGGGGTGAGGGCTTGTCTCACCTCTGGGTGGTAGTGGCCAGGGTTAACCCTGGTAGTGGCTACCCCACCGGGCCATTTCTCGCCTTACATCCCCTCTCCCCTGTGTACAGATGGCTTCATTAATCACAGTACACTTCACGGGAGACTAAGGAGACAACAGTATACCGGAATTAATGAAGCCAACTGTACCTGTTGACCTGGAATCAGTTTCAGTATACGTGTGCTTGGTCAGCGAATAGCTAACGCTAGCAAGAAATTGGTTCAAACTGACTTTCCCACAACCCATGAATTTGGAGACACATTAGTTAACTCACTAAACGGCCATATGAAATTTGTCTAAACTCCCATTTATTCATTAACTTGTGACATCCTTGATTTTGGGGAAAGTAGTGAGTCTTCAAGCATGCTTTAATAGAAAGACCTCTTACGGCTATTATATGTGTAAATATCCTTTTTTTTTTCACTTGATATATGAATATTACTTGTACAATGATTATCGCATTGAGGCTTTTTCGATAGAAAAAAAAAATCTCGTTTAATGTTGCAAGTAACGATGTACTTTATTCCTTCCATCACTTACCCGTAAGACCAAGTATGGTTGAGATATATGGAACTAATTTTATTAATAAAATATCAATTGTAACAAGTATTATTTTCAGAGAGTGACGATCTGTAATTATATAAGTAATTCATCTAATCATATCAATATCGAACCAATTAGAGTATTTTCACTATGTAAAACAACTTTTTTCAGTAAGATCATCCGCCAGGCATCAGGAGTAAAAGCCAAAAAGACATCTTATCTATTGTCTTAAATCCATTTTATGTTCTTTGCATTCTCCAAGAAAGATTAGTTTACCAAACTTTCAACTGGGCTCCACAAGGCACTAATAGAGTTGGAAGACCCAGGCCTGCATGGCTGAGGACTACTATGAATTGTGAAGTAGAAGATAACGAATGGAGAAGTATCGATTTCCAAAGCTCAAGATAGAGACGACTGGCGAAATCTAACCAAGCCCTTTGCGTCAATACGCGTAGGAGGAGATGATGATGATGATGATGATGAGATGATAATGAAATAGTCTTTAATCAGCAAATAAAAAAAAATGACTAAGGTAAACATATTTTAAAGAAGAAAATACATTAATTAAAGTCACACCACAATATACTGATCGTGGAAGACAGAAATCCTACTTCACCTGGGACCAGAAACGAGATGTGTCCAGTTTCACCACTCCAGGAGCCGAGAGAGGTTTCAAAAAAGGAGTTCGAAAATAAATATTAGGTCATTGAGTAATCTCTTCATGAGCGGAGATCACGAGGAAATTTTACAGAGGAGAAAACCGTGCGGTAAAAAATCTGCAAAATTTTTACACAGAGTATCATATGATAAAAATAAGTAAATACTGATACGCTTACATAATACACAATCATATCGTCAATACCATCATATTCTCTTGAATCTAGATAAACTCATGTTATCTACAGATGTATTTGCTGCTGAAAATCTGTGTACGTTTTTCATATAGATTACATCATGCCAATGGATATGCGTGAACCAAACATATTCACGTAGTTTAGAGTCTCTCTCTCTCTCTCTCTCTCTCTCTCTCTCTCTCTCTCTCTCTCTCTCTCTCTCTCTATTTCTTTTAATTTCCTTTTTCCTTCCCTGATTGAACCAAGTAATATCATTATGATACCAGAGCAATATATATATATATATATATATATATATATATTGTGGCCTTGAACTTAGGCTTCTGGGTTCACAGCTGTTCATTGTTAATGACGTGAGTTAATGCCAATGCTTTCTTTGAAACACTTCTACAAATCATTGTCTTATGATGAAATTAAACTCGAAATATCTCATTCACAAACGCTTACGTAGTTTCTAGAGTTCATTAACTCCAAATTTCGCTCCAGATTTCATTTCATGTAGCAGCTATGTCTCGTTTCCTCTTTGATAAACGAATTAAACAAAACTTTTAATCCACCGTTACAATGTTCCGGGAAGTTTAATTTCGTTTTATGATTGAACCTCTGCAGAATCATTTTCCAAGACATGGAAGTTCCAGTTAGCTTAATTTGATTTCTATTTACAAATGTAAAGAGACATTCATAAATAATAAGAAAAAGAAAATGAAAAAGCAATTGGTCATTACAAAAGAGTCTTTAAAGTTAATATGTTTGTGACCTCTCTCCTCTGTAATTGAAGTTGGTGTAATACTTAACGCCACATGATAAAATACTTCTGTAAAATACACAGTGTAAACCTAATATTTCCTTTTCTTTCTTGTGGGGTACACTGTTGATTAAAACCTTTTATTAACTATGCTGCTTAACATAGCGAATCTTCTAATAGATTTATTGTTTCAGAGGCTATTCATGTTCTCACAATCCACTCGAATGGAGTCTCTCTCTCTCTCTCTCTCTCTCTCTCTCTGTCTCTCTCTCTCTCTCTCTCTCTCTGTTAAATAAGTAAATCTTTTTCTTTTTCTCTATCAGTGGTTATTCATGCACTCACTCACCCAAACAGTTGCAAACACCAACACTCAAACGTATTATCTCTCTCTCTCTCTCTTTCTTCCCAGAAATTGAATATTATTTTTTCTCTTATCAGTAACTGCACTCACACTCAGCCACTTACGCAGTTGAAATATCTCTCTCTCGCTCTCTCTCTCTCTCTCTCTCTCTCTCTCTCTCTCTCTCTCTCTATATATATATATATATATATATATATATATATATATATTCTAATTACGCAAGTTAGGAATATCGCTATGGATATAGCCATACATATACATATTTCGTCTTTTGACCTTGACCTTTAATTCTGGCGTCCTCGTTAACAACCTGGCTCTCATTAGCTAAAGGTCAATGACTCATATTGATACTGACGCTGTGCTTGTAACTCTCCAGAATTTAATCTTCTTCTGATGAAATTCAACATCAAACACCGCACTCGCAAACAGTTTGGCTTTATTGAATAGACTCCCTTCCCACTATTTAACACCGATGTCGTTTTCTGGAGTTCATTCACTCCAATTTCCGTCCCAAACTCCAGTTTATGTCGCAGTTCTGTCTTATTATCTCTGTGATCAGCGAATCAAGAGCAAATCTCGCTTCCCTTAAAATTTTCGGCGAAGTTGAATTTCGTCGTGAGATTGATCCTCTCCGAAATCGTTTTGCAAACTTTGATTCTCGGGATTGGAAGAAGTCTGAGAAGTCGTTCACCCCAAGCAGTGCATCGGACTATTGTGTCCCTTTGATTCTTCATTAAATGTTTTTATATATAGAGTTAATTATTCCTTAATACTTTAGTAAGCTATGCTTGATAATTTTTCCTGATATATTGCACATGGTAGCATATCTTCCTGCCTGTAAGTTAGATAAGGTACGGGTAGTTTAACTTTTCTCTGTATCAGTGGCCATGTACGAGTATGCACTACGTTCAAGAAGTTGGATCTCTCTCTCTCTCTCTCTCTCTCTCTCTCTCTCTCTCTTAATGTAATTTTCTTTTTCCTTCAAGTCTAAGTAATAGAGTACATATATTTGGTTTCTGTGGCCTTGAAATTAGTGGGAAATACATGAATTTTGACAGCTTTTAGGTTCACAGCTGTTCAACGTTAATGACGTAAGTTAATGCCAATGCTTCCTTCTAAACACTGCAGCAAATCATTGTCTTCCGATGAAATTAAACTCGAAATATCTCATTCTCAAAAGCCCACGCCGTTTCTTTATTTTATTAACTCCAAATTTCGCTCCAGATTTTATTTCATGCAGCAGCTTTCTCTCGTTTCCTCTTTGATAAACGAATTAAACAAAGTTTTTAATCTTCCGTTACAATGTTCCGGGAAGTTTAATTTCATTTTATGATTGAACCTCTGCAGAATCGTTTACCAAGACATGGAAGTTCCAGAAGCTTAATTTAATTTTTATTTACAAATGTGAAGAGATATAAATAAATAATTGGAAAAAGAAAATGAAAAAACAATTGGTCATTACAAAAGAGTCTTTAAAGTTAATATGTCTGTGACCTCTCTCCTCTGTAATTGAAGTTGATGTAACTATAAACGCCACGTGGTAAAATACCTCTGTAAAATATACAGATTAAACCAAATATTTCCTTTTTCTTATTGTGGGGCACACTGTTGATTAAAACCTTTTATTAACTGTGCTGCTTAACATAGTGAATCTTCTAATAGATTTCTTGTTTCAGAGGCTATTCATGTTCTCATAATCCACTGGAATGGGGGGTGTCTCTCTCTCTCTCTCTCTCTCTCTCTCTCTCTCTCTCTCTCTCTCTCTCTCTCTCTCTGTTAATTAAGTAAATCTCTTTCTTTTTCTTTATCAGTGGTTATTCATGCACTCACTCACCCAAACAGTTGCTAACACCATCACACAGACATATTCTCTCTCTCTCTCTCTCTCTCTCTCTCTCTCTCTCTCTCTCTCTCTCTCTCTCTCTCTCTCTCTCTCTTTATATATATATATAAATATATATATATATATATATATATATATATATATATATATATATATATATATATATATATATATATATTCTAATTACTGAAGTTAGGAATATCGCTATGGATATAGCCATACATATACATATTTCGTCTTTTTATCCTTGACCTTTAATTCTGGCGTCCTCGTTAACAACCTGGCTCTCATTAGTTAAAGGTCAATGACTCATATTGATACTGACGCTTTGCTTGTAACTCTCCAGAATTTAATCCTCTTCTGATGAAATTTGACATCAAACAGCTCACTTGCAAACAGTTTGGCTCTATTTAAAAGACTCCCTTCCCACTATTTAATACCGATGTCATTTTTTGGAGTTCATTCACTCCAATTTCCGTCCCCAACTCCAGTTTATGTAGCAGTTCTGTCTCGTTTTCTCTGTGATCAGCGAATCAAGAGCAAATTTCGCTTCTTCCCTTACAGTTTTCGGCGAAGTTTAATTTCGTCGTGAGATTGATCCTCACCGAAATCGTTTTGCAAACTTTGATTGGGGGGAAGTCCAGGAAGTCGTTCACCCCAAGAAGTGCCTCGGACTGTTGTCATTTCCCTTTGATTCTACATTAAATGAGTCTGTATATAGAGGTAATTATTCCTTAATACATTAGTAAGTTATTCCTAATATTTTTCCAGATATACTGTATATGGTATCATATCTTCCTGCCTATAAATTAGATAAGGTACGAGTAGTTTCACTTTTCTCTGTGTCAGTGGCTATTGTACTAACCGTGTGTCGCACGTTCGTACATAGTTCATTTTGTGCTTGTATCTTCGCTCTTTCCTCGCACTAAAAAGAACCTGAAAAAACATATCTTGTTTCTCATCTGTAACATTGTCTCTTTTTTGACCATGAAAATTCTTGTTGCCTTGAACTTTTGTATATAAAGGAGATTGCTCTATAATAAAGTCATTCAGTTGTTTTCAACTTGCCTTTGAGTCACAACCTTCTCTCGACCCGTCACATTGGTGACCCCGGAAGTCGACTCGCTCCTCCCGCCTTCCAACCCCCCCCCCCCCCCCCCCCGCCCCTCCATCATTGGTACCTTGGAGGACTCTACGGAAAATATTGTTGCGACTCCCCCATTGAATCTTTCATCATTCGCCAGCGGAGAGGCGTTTGCTTGGTTTCAGGGCGCAGAAGTCCAGTTTCGCATTAAGGGAGTGACTCGCTCAACCACCAAAGCAGATTATGTTCTCGCGGCGATACCTGAGGACACCTTCCCAGAAACATCCGACTGGCTTTGTGAACAAGGAGACACCCCAATAGCGTATGACGCCCTCAAAACATACCTTTTGCAGCAGTACTCGCCGTCGCCAGCCGGCCGTAGAGCAAAGCTTTTTCAGCTCTCGCAACAACCGTTGGGGGACCAAAGGGCTTCGCTCGCCCTCAGGGAAATGACCAGTATCGCTCGCCTGCAACCTGCCGCAGGCGGCTCTCCTCGTGAGGTGAACCTACTTCGTGCCCTTTGGATATGCCGTTTCCCCGAACCTGTACGCGCTGCCATACCCGATGACCAAAGCCGACGCCCTTATGGACAGCCACTTCAAGACCTCTATCAACGCCTCCACCCCTGATGAAGAGGACGCCTATTCAACGTCACCCGAAGCTGACGTGAATGCCATAGGACATACACGCTTACCCCGTGACGTGCCGAAGCGGCGACAAAGCCACCCTTTCACCCACCACTCGCTCGCGCCCCAACCAACGACTTCTACAGCCACTTACTACCTCCCATTCGCCGTAGTTTTACTACTATCACTTCAGATTTGAGGCAACCGCGAAGAAATGTGCCAAGGATTGTCAGTGGCCCAAAAACGTGTAAGTAGGCCATCGCTCGTGGTGGTGGCCTCCCATGTTTATAATCTTTTCTTTTTATATGATGCAGGAACGGGCGTGCGATTTTTGGTAGACACGGGTGCTTGACGTTCTCTTTTGCCAAGGGAACTCTTCAGGACACGACGTAGTCTGTCTACGTCTGCCAACGTCCGCTTGGTAGCTGCCAACGGATCTGCGATACCCACATACGGTTACGAGAACCTCACATTATCGTTCGGAAACGGTAAATTTAATTGGAAGTTTCTCGTTGCTGACGTCACATTGCCAATCCTTGGTGCGGATTTCCTCTCTTATTTCCACCTTCTGGTCGATATCATCCACCGACGATTGGTCAACGCAAACTCGTACTTGTCGACACCTCTTCAACCCTCCCCCTCCAACCTCGCTCTCCACATCAGTGCACCCACGGATGCCTACGCCCACCTCCTCACGTCGTACCTGGACGTTTTCCGTCCAGAACTTCGCCAAACGCTCACGGCTCCTGCCAAGCATGGTATTTATAACCGTATTAAGACAACGGGACCCCCAGTCTTCGCAAAATTCAGACGTCTAGCACCGGAACGATTGGCAGCCGCCAAACAGACGTTCGCTGAAATGGAGGAAATAGGCCTTTGCCAAAAGGCCTCCAGCCCATGGTCGTCACCCTTACACATCGTTCTGAAGAAAGACGGCTCCCTCCGTCCGTCCAGGGATTACAGGCGCCTGAACATGCAAACAGAACCGGATCACTACCCCCTCCCAAACATTGCCGACCTGACCTCATAACTGCACAAAGCGAAGGTTTTCTCTACGCTCGACCTCCTGAAGGGGTATTATCAGGTGCTTATGAACCCAGAAGACATCCCCAAGACCGCCGTCACCACTCCGTTTGGTACATACACCTTCAATTACTCTTGTTTTGGCCTTTGTAATGCTGGGGCCACAATTCAAGGTCTCATGGATGGCATCTTAGGGGACTTCCCCTTCTGTGTATGTTATGTGGACTACATACTTGTGTTCTCCTCCTCAAAAGAGGAACACCTCCGTCACCTGCTCATCGTCTCGACCGCCTGCAACAAAACGGCCTTGTAGTCCGGTACAACAAGTTTACCTTTGTCGCCAACGAAGTGTCGTTCTTAGGGCACCGCATCACTCCTGAAGGAGTCCATCCCCTCCCAGAGAAGGTAGCAGCCGTTCAGGACTTCCCCGTGCCCTCGACCGTCAAAGCTCTGCAGGAATTTTTGGGCATGATCAACTATTATCACCGTTTTCTGCCAGCCATTGCCGCCACTCTTGCTCCCCTCTACGCCTCCCTCAAGGGCAAGCCAAAGGACCTGAAGTGGGGTCCCCTTCAAGAAGCATCCTTCTGCAATGCAAAGAAGGCCCTATCAACCGCTACGGCTCTCACTTTTCCTATCCCACATGCCCCTCTCCGTCTCTCCACCGATGCCAGCGACGTCGCTATTGGTGCAGTACTCGAGCAGGTGGTTAACGGCTCACCTCGCCCATTGGCCTTCTTCAGCAGAAAACTGTCCAAGGCAGAATCGGGCTATTCTACCTTCGATCGCGAATTGCTGGCGGTGCACTTGGCTGTCCGTCACTTTCGCCATTTCTTAGAAGGTACGCCCTTCGTCATTCGCACAGACCACATGCCTCTGGTGCACGCCTTCACTCGACAGTCTGACGCCTGGTCCGCCTGTCAACGCCGACATCTTTCCACCGTGGCTGAATATAATTGCACCATTAAATACATCCCTGGGAAAATGAATCCCGTTGCCGATGCCCTGTCAAGAAACATGTTGGCTGCCATTCAACTGGGATTGGATTACAATGCCCTGGCTAAAGCCCAACGACAGGATCAAGAGTATCAAGCATGTAGGACATCCTGCACGTCCCTCCGTTGGGTAGACTTCCCCCTCGAAGACTCAAACACCACCATCCTCTGTGACGTCAGTACTGATAGACCGCGACCTTGGATACCTGCTCCCATGCGCCGGCAGGTGTTTGATTTCATTCACGGCCTTTCACATCCCTCATGCCGTTCTACTGCACAGCTGCTGAAGACGAAGTTCATTTGGCACGGCATTTCTAAAGATACTAAGGATTGGGTCCACGCCTGTAATTCTTGCCAAACTTCCAAAGTACATCGACACACGGATTCAGGAGTGAGCACTTTTCCTCAACCTCAGCGCCGTTTTGCACACATTCACGTCGACGTTATAGGCCCCCTACTCACATCACAAGGACATCGTTACCTGTTTACCGTCATCGACTGCTCCACTCGTTGGCCTGAAGCCATTCCCATGGAAACTGCAACGTCCGCCTCATGTACATCTGCCTTACTCTCAGGATGGATTGCAAGATTTGGTATCCCTGAGCATATTACTTCTGACAGGGGTACCACTTTCCCCTCTCAATTGTGGACATCATTAGCAAATCTCCTGGGCATCACCCTACATCACACAACGACCTACAACCCAGCTGCCAATGGAATGGTTGAACGTTTTCATCGCACCCTCAAAGCAGTTTTGATGTCCCGCTGCAAGGATTCCAACTGGTTTACTCAGCTTCCCTGGGTCCTCTTGGGACTAAGGACCACTCCTAAAGATGCCCTCGACGTCTCGGCAGCTGAAATGGTGTATGGTGATCCGTTGGTCGTTCCTGCCGAATTTTTTCCTTCTACAACCTCCTCCGACGATCTCCAGCGTATACGTCACGTCGTAGGAAAATTTACTACATGCCGCCAGACTTACAAGCCCCCTGCGAAGCATCACATACCGACAGACTTGCACTCTGCAACACACGTCTTCCTGCGCAACGACACTAGCAAGCCACCGCTAACACCCCTTTACACGGGCCCTTTCCTTGTGATCCGACGCAGTCCGAAAGCATTCGTACTTAACATTCGTGGTAAAGAAGACTGGGTCTTCATTGATCGTCTAAAACCTGCTTTTCCTCCTGCCAGATGACCCGCCTACAGTTCGCCTCTCTAGATCAGGGCGTCTTATTTAACATATACAGTAGGTCATTTTTTTTGGGGGGGAGCCATGTACCAACTGTGTGTCGCACGTCCGTACATAGTTCATTTTGTGCTTGTATCTTCGCTCTCCCCTCGTAATAAAAAGAACCTGAAAAAACATGTCTTGTTTCTCTTCTGTAACATTGTCTGTTTTTTGAACATGAAAATTCTTGTTGCCTTGAACTTTTGTATATATAGGAGAGTGTTCTATAATAAAGTCACTCAGTTGTTTTCAACTTGCCTTTGAGTCACAACCTTCTCTCAGCCCGTCACACTATGTACGAGTATACACTACGTTCAAGACGTTTGAACTCTCTCTCTCTCTCTCTCTCTCTCTCTCTCTCTCTCTCTCTTTCATTCTCAATGTAATTTTCTTTTTCCTTCAAGTCTAAGTAATAGAGCAAATATATTTGGCTTTTGCGGCCTTGAAATTAGGCGGAAATATATGAATTTTGACATCTTTATCAAAGCTTCCACGTTCACAGCTGTTCAACGTTAATGGCGTTAGTTAATGCCAATGCTTTCTTTAAAACACTTCTAGAAATCATTGTCTTATGATGAAATTAAACTGGAAATACCTCATTTTCAAACAACCACGTCGTTTCTAGATTTCTTTAACTTTAAATTTCGATCCAGATTTTATTTCATGCAGCAGCTTTCTCTCGTTTCCTCTTTGATAAACGAATTAAACAAAATTTTTAATCTTCCGTTACAATGTTCCGGGAAGTTTAATTTTGTTTTATGCTTGAACCGCTGCAGAATCGTTTTACAAGACGTAATAGTTCCATTTACCTTAATTTGATTTCTATTTAGAAATGTGTGGAGACATACAAAAATAATAGAAACAAGAAAATGAAAAAGCAATTGCTCATCACAAAAGAGTTTTTAAGGTTAATATGTCCGTGACCTCTCTCCTCTGTAATTGAAGTTGATGTAACTATTAACGCCACGTGGTAAAAAACCTCTGTAAAATATACAGATTAACCCAAATATTTCCTTTTCTTTCTTGTGGGGTACACTGTTGAATAAAACCTTTTATTAACTGCGCTGCTTAACATAGTGAATCTTCTAATAGATTTCTTGTTTCAGAGGGTATTCATGTTTTCATAATCCACTGGAATGGGGTCTCTCTCTCTCTCTCTCTCTCTCTCTCTCTCTCTCTCTCTCTCTCTCTCTCTCTCTCAAATA
>NC_090735.1:35635819-35646440 GCF_036898095.1 Palaemon carinicauda | reverse complement strand
TCTCTCTCTCTCTCTCTCTCTCTCTCTCTCTCTCTCTCTCTCTCTCTCTCTCTCTCTCTCTTTTCCAGAAATTGAATCATTTCTTTCTCTTACCAGTGGCTCCACTCCACTCAGCCACCCATTCAGTTGAAATCTCTCTCTCTCTCTCTCTCTCTCTCTCTCTCTCTCTCTCTCTCTCTCTCTCTCTCTCAACAATTGTTTTTTTATTAGATATTTCTTCGGATCCTTCATTAACACTTTGTGGCGGGATGTCAACAAAAACAAACCCCCACACCTTTGATCACTCTACTTCCAAATATCCCACAATACAAACTTTCCACTTACTTTACTTCAAACTGGACTGTTGCTCGAAGGGAAAAACAAACAAAACATAACCTTAAAACTTTATTTACTGCAACCAAGAAAAACAAAAATCACACATCATTAAACAAACGTATCACTAAAACAGACAAAAATAACACTTTTATATTTATATTATGCGGTGTGTGTGTGGGTACACAGAACTCACCAATAACCAATCACAAAACTTTACACATCCAACACCAACAGTCCCCACACAGTAACGAAAACACTTAAACACTGAAATAAATCACTTAAGACTAAACCCAATCATATATCACAACCCAGAAATAAATCACATCTAACACCAACAAAAGCGAGAACGCTAAAAATATTCAATATATAAGTGCGTGTGGTAACCGTAGTCCACAGACTCCACACACTGGCAACAGTCCTTGTATCCAATCGCCACAACTTCCAGGCAAACAATAACTGGAGTCAATCCGACTGTCCATTCACATCAGTGTTCATCATCATCATCATCATCGTAAAGAACAAATCTATTTCCAGCCGGGTCGTCAAAGCTCAAGTTCTCTATTTATATAAATATCCGCAGTCTAACTATGTTCATTGTACGGTCCAGGTCGTCATCATCAAGTTATTCATACAAGCATACGGCTGGCAAACCACCTTCCAGGCCAGACTAAAACTCCAAGGAGTCTAAAGGAGCCTAAAGGAGGAATTACGGCCTGCAATAAAAAAGAAAAAACGCTTACGAAAACTCCTAACTAACTAAACTATCGCACTATAATCAGAGATAAATAATAAACTTTCTATCACTCATGAACGCACCTAACAAAAATAAATAAAAACAGTACTTACTCAGAATATAAAAAAACACTAAACAGCCGGCTTTCGAAGAACAAAAAAAAAATAGAACCGACTCCTTCTACAGTCCAAGATCCAATGCTTTCGCCCAAGACATTCATTACCGCCCCTAACCTAGCTAAAAAGGTAAACAAACAACCTCAAATATACCGACAGTCTTTCCCACTATAAACAATCATTCGCAAACTACCCTTGTTCTTCGGCGCGCACCGCGGACACACAAAACACGCACACACAAACGCACATACACACATACTCTCTCGCGCACGCGCGATCTAACAAAACTAAAGCAAATTAAATTCTCTCTCTCTCTCTCTGACAAAACTAAAGCAAATAAACACTCTTTCTCTCTCTCTCTCTCTCCTCTCTCTCTCTCTCTCTCTCTCTCTCACACAAAACTAAGCAAATAAACACTTTCTCTCTCTTGCGGTTTGACAAAACTTAAGTAAATAAACACACACTCTCTCTCTCTCTCTCTCTCTCTCTCTCTCTCTCTCTCTCTCTCTCTCTCTCTCTCATTAATGACAAGGCTAAAGCAAATAAAATATCTCGATGTAACAATACTAAGACAACTCTCTCTCTCTCTCTCTCTCTCTCTCTCTCTCTCTCTCTCTCTCTCTCTCTCGATTTGGCAAAATAAAAAAATAAATTAGAATAAAATTAATCCTCCACATTCCTCCCCCCCTTACTTTGCCAAATCCTCACACAACACTTACCTAATTTTTTCTCATAACCCAGTCGCAGTCTGGAACGGGACCTCGGCTTCGAGTAACTGGGCCTTCATAAACCTGCACTCTCTTATTCACTTCTTCCATGTCGTTTTCATTCAACGTACTATTACTACTCCCGTCTATGTTCTGCTCGTCTAAGATATCATTCACTATTTCATCTACCTCAGTTTCATCTGGCCCGAAAATCCCACTAATTTCTGTCAAAAATTCATCCATTACATCTAAACCATTTTCTTCTTTAACAAAAGAATCATTCATACTGCTTATCATTCTCCTATCTTTCATTCTCGTGTTCGTCATACGTTCTCTTGCCTCATCTAACGAAAAACCACACACACTATAAGTATCATTCATACTCATCCAAGTTTCATCTGTATTAATACATTTATCTTCCATACTCACCTGTACATTTACACCCTTGTCCTGCTTATTCTGATTCCGCCAACAACTACAAAATTTTCCCGCCTTTTATCCCCAGTAAAATTCTCAGACTTCTTTTTCCTTCCATACTCTACTAACACCAATTGCTTATCTTCTAAACCTAATGCCTCACACATACTCGGTTCATACTTGTTCGTTTTCAGCCATTTATTCATACTATTCTCCTGAATATATCTTGGTACCTCCTTCCATTTTCGCAACTGATTGTGGTGTGTCCTAACCTTTTCCACACTACCATCCACACTTACTTTACCTAAAACATAACTCAACCCACTGTAACCAACATCTAACACCTCATATGGACCTTCAAACTTATCACATACCTTATTGACATTCATTCTTCCTTTTTCAATTACTTCTTTTAACACTTTCGCTCCCACTTTGTAGCTTTCAAATCTCTCATTTGCTTTCTTCCAAACATCTCTATCATTCTCGGACACACTCAATCTCGGTCTTACTATCTTTTCAAAATTCAACACAAACTTACACGGAGACATACCAGTACTCTTGTGCACCGTCGCATTATACGCCCACAATGCACGCCCAACATATAAATCCCAATCATTATCACATGTACTCATCATCCGCAAAATTTCTGTCAAAGTTCTTACAGTCCTTTCAGCCAAACCATTCGCACTTGGCATATACGGAGTCGAATACACATGTCCAATGCCCCATTCTCTTAACATCTGCTCAAACTCCCATCCAACAAACTCCGGACCATTGTCACTTAACATTTTCGCAGGCTTACACACACTCATCGGCAACATCACTTGACTTACCATTCTCGCTACAGTCTCACTTCTTTTATTCTTGATGGGTACTGCATACGCAAACTTGCTCATATGATCGACCATGATAATCATTCCCACATGTCTCCTCGCAGTCACAGGCAACGAAACACAATCAATCACAAACATCTCAAATGGTTCTTTCATACGTAACCTCAGAACAGGCGGCCTTGCATGCATGCTCTGATACTTTCCCTTCTGACAATCCTCACAAGTAGTTGCTACATCCCTACAAATTTGACTCAACCCAGGCGTAAACAACCTCTCTCGCATGCATTCCCACAATTTATTCTTCCCCATATGCCCATACCTGTCATGCACTACCATACACATACTTACAGCTGCATGCATTGGAAATACAGGAACATATATATCTTCATCCATTCCCCTATGCAAAAAAATACACAATATTCTTACAAACAATAAATCTTTTAACAACTTTCTTATACGCTTCCAAATCACACGGCCAATCTTCCACCCTAATACCTTTTAAAATACATTCACGTAACCTATTTATTTCGAAACATTCACCTTGCATTTCTTCCACCTCTTCTTTGCTTAACAAATCTTTTTCACTCTTTGCAATATCAATCATGCCAACAAAATTTGCCATGAATACACTATTATCCTCAATTACTATTACCTTACAGCCATTCTTTAAAAGCAAACCCTTACCAACATCAACTGACACATGGTGCAACCTCAAAAAATCTATTCCCATCAAAAAACAACTAGGCATTTCATTCTCTCCCATTAAAATAAAATTATGTTCAACTTCCATACTCCCTAGTTTCATCTTCAACCTCACTTCTTCCCAAACAAGTAAACTTCCCTGACCTATTCCATGAATTCTCACACTCGTACACTGTCTTTTCACTTCCCAATTGTACCTCTCAATTTCCCTGATAACCGATTCATTTACTAATGACACTTGAGCACCCGTATCAATTAAACTACAATATTCATTCTCATTTATATTCACATGTGTCATCATCCTTCCTTTTACACCATGCATACATACATTTACTCTCCTTTCAATTCTGTCGCTCACTTCACTAATATGTTCATCATCATATTCACTGTCCTCTATACCGTCATATCTTAGATTAAGGTCACTTGCACCATTATCCTTCTCACTCAACAATTTGCAACATTCCTCATTACATTGCATCCTCAAGATATATTCCCTATCATTCTCCTTACATGCCCTATATTCCATCGGTCGATTCCATCCAAAATACAAATACACAGTTACACCATACAACATACTTACCACCATTAATATCTTTGATAATACTTCCCCTTCTAGTACACTACTCTCCTCCTCATATACCATTTCTTTTGACACTTCATTCATCACCCTTCTTTTAAGCTCAGTTACACTACCTGATATTTCCGCATTTAACCCCTCTTGTATTAACTTACTTAAACCTATTAGGATACACTTATATACCATATCTTCCCCTTCACAACTCTGCTCCACAACAAAACCTTCAGGCAACCTTTCAGAATTCTGATTACTCTCTCTATCTTCCATCCTCCCATGCATCCTCGACATCGCATCTGCTATCACATTCTTATTTCCCGGTACATATTCTAACCTAAAATCAAATTCATTCAAATCCTCTATGGTCCTAGCAACCCTTGCATTCACACACTCTTTCCTTATCATATACACTAGGGGCTGATGGTCAGTATGCACAATGAATTTTACACCATACAAAAATACTTTCAATGCTTTCACACAAAATTGTATTGCAGCCAATTCCCTGTCAATCGTCGAATACTTCCGCTCAGCTTTATTAAATGCTTTACTAACATACGCTATTACTCTCAATTGCTCTTCTCCATTTACTCTCTGCATTTGAACCAAACAACCACCCATACTAACCCCACTCGCATCCGTATACAACTCTAGCATATTCGCATTTTCACTGTAGTCTGGAAATGCCAAAGTGACGTCTTTCGCGGCCTCTTCCTTCAACCTTTCAAACGCTTCTATCATCCGATCATCCCATTTTAATTTTGTACTATTCCTTTTACCCGTCCATTCATTCAAAGGCTTCCCTATACCTGAACAATCTCTAACAAACTTGCGACCAAACTCAACCAAACCAAGAAAACCTCGCAACTCGCGCACAGTCCGGGGGACGTGGAAATTCTCGCACCTTATTCACAAACTTGTCACTCTTCCTTATACCAGATTCACCCACTACATGCCCAAGAAATTCCACCTCCCTGGACAACCACGTACACTTCTCAAGCTTAATTTTCACACCAACTTCAATTAACCGCCTCAACACTGCCTCAAGCAACCGCATATGTTCCTCAACAGTCTCGCTCACAATCAGAATATCATCTATAAAAACAGTCACCTTCTGTCAATAAACCAGCCAATACAACATTCGTCGCTCTTTGAAAGGCAGCAGGCGCATTAGCAAGACCAAAACTCAACCTTTTAAATTGAAAGTGACAATTTGTACTTGAAAATGCGGTAATGGGCCTGCTCCCCTCTGCCAGAGGCATCTGGTAATAGCCCCGCACCAAATCTAATTTAGTAAAAACTTTCATTCCATGCATCTTATAAACACAATCAGACACCATATTCATTGGAAAACGTTCTTCAACAGTCACTTCATTCACCTTCCTATAATCAATACACATGCGTAAACTTCCATCAGGCTTTCGTACAGGGACAATAGGGCTATTCCAGGCACTCTCACTCCTTTCTATTACACCCATACGCTCTAATTCCTGACACTGCTCCTCTATCTCCTTGGCAATAGGCGGAGAAAAATGCCTGGGACGCTGATATATGGGGGTATCGTCACTGAGAACTATTTTAAATTCTGGCAGGTCTGACCCCCCACAATCATCGTCACCGAGACTCATAACTCTCCGCTTATCCCATAACATCTTAAGCAATCGTTCCCTTTCGACCTCACTTATACTCTCATCTAACCTAATTCTTCCTTTCAACGTATCGTAATCCCAATCGTCATCGTTCTTTACCTTACCAGCCATTACCTGTCTCGCCTTTACATATCTTCCATCCTCTACATTGATCAGTGTATACATACATCCCATGCAATCGCCCTCACGTATTCCACGTACTCTCTTCCTCCTAACACTCGGCAACAACCTTACATACACCTGGGGTTCCTGCATATTCATAACACCATCATATATATACGCACTCGTTTTCACCAAATTACCTGCTTCCATACCTTCCACTACATATTCATCCTTGTCACTATTTGAAATTCCCAGACTGCTCGGCCATGCAACTTTTACACTAATAACCTCACCTTTCTTACCCGATAACTTTACACTTTCCTTTGCTACCAACGGCACTCCCTTCCACACCTTCGTACTCACTCTGCCGTCTTCCTTTAAATAAAATTCCCCACAAATGTTACCTTTAACCTTTATTTCAATCATATTCACACTTGGATGTACAATCATACCACATTTTTTCAGAAATTTATACCCAAGCAGTACGTCATATTTCTCATTTGCTCCCTCAACCACGTAAAAATCATTATCCTCCATCATCAGCCCCGCAATCATAACATTTTCCCGCAACTTTCCTTGCACAGGCATACGCAAATTACCAATACCTTTTACTTCACCCTTACATCCCTTAAATTCACAAACCTCTTTTACCTTATCATATGCATTCCTAAACATTAAATTGACACCACAACCAGTATCAATCAAACCAACCAACTCTACACCATTAAAAATCATTTTCACACTCATGCAATCATGTGCTCTTTCTCCCATCACATCTTCATGCAATAAACCCTCACGAACATGCATCACATTCACTCCCCACACACACGAGGACTCACCCAGCTGAACCCTCTGATTAATTAGTTTCCCGAACATCCTGGCTGACTTGATCCCTTCTTTCTACACACCCTAGCTACATGCCCATCTGCACCACATTCAGTACAATTACCCTGCGGCTCCTTGCACATTCTAGCATAATGACCATCCTTACCACAATTACCACAAATTACATTCATACGATTACTACGGCATCCACTCGCTATGTGCCCAGTCATACCACACCGATAACACTTAACCACTTTCTCTTTCTTACAGTCGCTAATACGATGCCCTGTCTCTCCACACCCGAAACATGCTCCTAATGCCCATCTACACTCGTTCTTTTTATGTCCTACCTTCCCACACCTATAACACCTCTCTTCACGGATACCACTACCTAACCTAACTTGCTGCGTACTAGCACTTCTATCTCTCCAAACTTGATTTCCCTGTCTAAACCCGTCATTTCTCGGCATGGTTACTCCTACATTACTCACCCTAACACTTCTATCTACTACACTATCAGCTGCCCTCATTGGCCCTCTCATAACAGCATCTCTAAAACTACCAAATTCTGGCACACATTCCTCCATTCCAGTTCTTACACTCACAGATTTACTTTCTTTCATACACATATCCATCTCGTAATCCTCAACTATCTCTAAAATATCATCCCAATTCAATCTCTCTCTAGTCCACCTCATTTTCTCCTTCCGTTTCAAATTAATAAACTCACACACACTCTCTGGTACTGCACCCAAAAACTTCTTCATTAGTTCCTTAATTTCATTTATTCCTTCGTCCCCATACTTCTTTCTAGCCAATGTTTCTAACCGACATACATACATCGAGATTGCTTCACCCACCTTCATTCGTGCTTCATCAAAATCATTTTTTCGCTTATACCTAACACTACCTTTCATACGTTTTACCTGTTCAATTATCCTCTTCTTTACACTTTCATACTCAACCTCTCCTACACTCATTATCACCCCATACATCGTCAACAAATATCCTGACAAAAATTCTCCCAACTCCCTAGCCCAAACTCTCTTAGTATCCCCATACTTAGCCTGACAAAACTTTTCATATTCCTTAAAGAAGTCATATACATCCCTACTGCTATGTTCATTAAAACTTTCACACCTAGGAACCTCTCTCATAAACACTGTCTTACAAACTTCCTCTACTTCATTCTCACTACTATCTTCACTGTCTACTCCCTTCTTGTTGCCTTCTTCTTCATTTGAATACAATGAATCTAATTCTACACTCAAAGTCCTATCTTTAACTATTCCCTTCTTACCCCTTTTCTTACTTACCACCTTCACCCATTCATGATCATCCTCACTCACACCCTGACCTTTCTTCTTTTCTTTCTTCACATTATCTTTACCTTTCTTCTCATTCTTCCTATCACCCTTCGTTCCAATCTTACTATGTCTAGTCCCTTTATTTTCAATATCACTATCACTACCTTCCTCATTATCACTTACCCTATCCTCTTCCACCATCAACCCGTTACCAGAAGCAGAAACCACTCCTCCGACTGCACCTTCACCCACTACAGTTTTCATCATCCCCATGACTTGCCCCATCATAGCTTCCAATCGGTTCTCCATCCGTTCCTCATTCTCTTTCATCCTCATCTCAACACATTCTTCCACTCTCTCTACAGTTCCCTTTAACTCCCTAAGCTCCTTCTGCATCGCCGCATTCTCCCAGTTCAACCTCTCATTCTCTACTAGCAACCTCTCTTTCTCAACTATCCACATCTGCTCCCGTTCTTTATAATGCCGCAATTCCTCCTCCCAAGCCTCGTATTTACCTTCCATTTTTCTTCAACCTTAATCCTAATTCCGTCCTTCGTCAAAGAGTCCAGCTTCAATCCCACCTCTATTGTCCCTGTTCGGGCGCCAAATTTATGTGGCGGGATATCAACAAAAACAAACCCCCACACCTTTGATCACTCTACTTCCAAAATATCCCACAATACAAACTTTCCCCTTACTTTACTTCAAACTGGACTGTTGCTCAAAGGGAAAAACAAACAAAACATAACCTTAAAACTATATTTACTGCAACCAAAAAAAACAAAAATCACACATCATTAAACAAACGTAACACTAAAACAGACAAAAATAACACTTTTATATTTATATTATCGCGGTGTGTGTGGGTACACAGAACTCACCAATAACCAATCACAAAACTTTACACATCCAACACCAACAGTCCCCACACAGTAACGAAAACACTTAAACACTGAAATAAATCACTTAAGACTAAACCCAATCATATATCACAACCCAGAAATAAATCACATCTAACACCAACAAAATCGAGAACGCTAAAAATATTCAATATATAAGTGGTGTGGTAACCGTAGTCCACAGACTCCACACACTGGCAGCAGTCCTTGTATCCAATCGCCACAACTTCCAGGCAAACAATAACTGGAGTCAATTCGACTGTCCATTCACATCAGTGTTCATCATCATCATCATCATCGTAAAGAACAAATCTATTTCCAGCCGGGTCGTCAACGCTCAAGTTCTCTATTTATATAAATATCCGCAGTCTAGCTATGTTCATTGTACGGTCCAGGTCGTCATCATCAAGTTATTCATACAAGCACACGGCTGGCAAACCACCTTCTAGGCCAGACTAAAACTCCAAGGAGTCTAAAGGAGCCTAAAGGTGGAATTACGTCCTGCAATAAAAAAGAAAAAACGCTTACGAAAACTCCTAACTAACTAAACTATCGCACTATAATCAAAGATAAATAATAAACTTTCTATCACTCATGAACGCGCCTAACAAAAATAAATAAAAACAGTACTTACTCAGAATATAAAAAAACACTAAACAGCCGGCTTTCGGAGAACAAAAAAAATAGAACCGACTCCTTCTACAGTCCAAGATCCAATGCTTTCGCCCAAGACATTCATTACCGCCCTAACCTAGCTAAAAAGGTAAACAAACAACCTCAAATATACCGACAGTCTTTCCCACTATAAACAATCATTCGCAAACTACCCTTGTTCTTCGGCGCGCACCGCGGACACACAAAACACGCACACACAAACGCACATACACACATACTCTCTCGCGCACGCGCGATCTAACAAAACTAAAGCAAATGAAATTCTCTCTCTCTCTCTCTCTCTCTCTCTGACAAAACTAAAGCAAATAAATACTCACTCTCTCTCTCTCTCTCTCTCTCTCTCTCTCTCTCTCTCACAAAACTAAGCAAATAAACACTTTCTCTCTCTTGCGGTTTGACAAAACTTAAGTAAATAAAAACACTCACTCTCTCTCTCTCTCTCTCTCTCTCTCTCTCTCTCTCTCTCTCTCTCTCTCTCTCTCTCTCATTAATGACAAGGCTAAAGCAAATAAAATATCTCGATGTAACAATACTAAGACAACTCTCTCTCTCTCTCTCTCTCTCTCTCTCTCTCTCTCTCTCTCTCTCTCTCTCTCTCTCTCTCTCTCTCTCTCGATTTGGCAAAATAAAAAAATAAATTAGAATAAAATTAATCCTCCACAACTTCTTCAGAATAAATACTTTAGATCTGCGACTAAATGTTAGTGTATATCAGGGAAACACAATATAATAAAAACAATATTTGAAGACTATCTTCTTCGTGATTTTAA
>NC_090735.1:35618319-35630819 GCF_036898095.1 Palaemon carinicauda | reverse complement strand
ACCCAATCACATATTTTTATCAGTTATTTTATGTCACTCAATTGTTAGTGACTGTTACTTAATTCTTTTAGAATTAGTTATATAATGCGACATGAGTAGCCTTCAAAAGTTTATTTAACGCAATCCTACCAAAAACGAAAGATTTCCACTTTTGAAATAATAGAAAACGTTAGGTTTTAGGGGAAACAAAATTAAAGATAATTTTCAAAGACTAACTATGAGACAAAACGGTGATTTTACTTCATTATGGTAAAATATAACGATTACTAATACTTCTGATTACCAGCAGTGCCGTACAGTACGCAGACCATCAATTGAAACATTTTATATATTAAATATGATGAATTAACCTCTTCCTTTTTTGACCTACATACTAATTTTCGCATATTTAATAACATAAATAAAACTAAAGTTTGTGGTTCCATTTGTAGTCTTCTGAAACTTATCATCTTTGGTGTATAATGATAACCTTAATACTGTAGGAAGTTGTCTGTAGAATTAAAAATACTATATATTTTATAAGAGAAAATCCTACTTAATATGAATATCCCGATTCCTCGTGATGCCAATGTTCACATTTAGAAAGGCTTGGGCCTATTATCTCCGTTTATGGTGTTAGGTTTATAAGGGACAGAAAATTAGCAAATGCTTCCTGGATTTATGTATCCATGAGAGTCGTTCCGCTTTTGCTTCTGTAACCTCCGTGATATTAATACTAATAGATAGGACATTTTGGTCCTTATAACTATAATCATTTACAGGATTAATGTATTATCAAAATTGACTATATACTGTATTTGAAACGAGAGAGAGAGAGAGAGAGAGAGAGAGAGAGAAAGAGAGAGAGAGAGAGAGAGAGAGAGAGAGAGAGAGAGAGAGAGAGAGAGAGAGAGAGAGAGAGAGAGAGAGAGAGAGAGAGTTTGGGAATGAAGTCATCTCAATGACAGACAAACCACATCATCGTCCATTGCATTATTATTATTATTATTATTATTATTATTATTATTATTATTATTATTATTACTTTGTGATATTCCCATTATTGCCATCAACCAGACATAATGGCTTACGCCTCATGCGCTGTGTTTACCTTGTCCGTGTTTTCGCTCCATAAAAGCATTCGTTGAGGCAACAGGACATCATGTTAGTTTTTACTCCAATTGTTTGCCCAGAGAAGAAGGGTTATGAGGCAGCAAAATCACATTTCTCTTGGCTACGAATTACAAGGGAAAACTGCATAGACTTGGAGCAATTTATATATATATATATATATATATATATATATATATATATATATATATATATATATATATATATATATATATATATATATATATATATTTATATATATATATGTATATATATATATATATATATATATATATATATATATATATATATATATATATATATATATATATATATATATATATATATATATATATATTTTACTGTTCTGTGTCATATGCTTTCTATTCGTACGAGAATTTAAAGTGAAGGAACATTTCTCTTTTTGTTGAGTCACTACTTATTTTTATTTGTCTTTGTCATGGTTGCCCTTATAAGTTACATTACATTGTTCTGAGATATGTATGTCTCTTTATCCTACTTAGTTATGTGAACTTCCAAAGAATCTTTGAATGTATAGTTTTAAATATTTTTTTTTCTTTGTGACATTTGTCTGTAACTATTTACATATCTGAAAGGATATCCTTTTATATTCTCAATCTTGCGGTCTATTATATTTTCATTCCTGTTCTAGATATTAATATCTGGCACCGTCGTTCACTTAGTTTTTTATGTATATTGCATAAGATTTTTCATAACTCGAGCCATCCTTTGCATTCAGATTTTTCCAGACAGTACCATTTTGCACGTAATACCAGGTATGCAGTTAATTCCAAGTCCTGCCTTCTCCTTCACAAGAATCAATGCTACACATTTGGTATTCTAGAAATTTTATTCCAGCTATGACTAAATTGTGGAATGATCTTCCTAATCAGGCAGTTGAATCGTTAGAACTTCAGAAGTTCAAACTTCCAGCGAATGTTCTTATCTTGAACAGGCTGACACATGTGACCCGATCTGGGTCAGATTGGGGTTCAATCAATTTAGGAAAACACTAATGGAGGGGGGTTTCATGCGCAAATAATAGCAGAGTTGATCATTTCACACAGACTATATTTAAGTGTCTCCTCATATCTTATAAATTACAGATCTATTTTAACGATTTACTGATTTTGAAATATATCTTTTATATTAATCATTCAATACTTCTCATGTTTATATATTTCCTTATTTCCTTTCCTGAATGGGCTATTTTCCCTGTTGGAGCCATTGGGTTTATAGTATCCTGGTTTTCCAGCTATGATTGTTGCTCATAATAATAATAATATTAATAATAATAATAATAATAATAATAATAATAATAATAATAATAATAATAATAGTAGATAACAAAGGTTAAACCATCGTATATTTTAACCAGGGAATATATTAAAAAATTGTAGCCATAATTGAAATTTTCAAATAATTAACATAATGATGCCTTGATAATATACGAATCTTGTTGGTACGAATTACAGTATATCTGTGTAAAAAGTATTTGATGTGAAAACTTTTCGAAGTACTGGGATTCTAGAAGTGACCATAGATGGCACCACATGTCTTCCAAGGATAACGAAAGTAGTAAATAGTAAACTATCTATTTTTTTACCATTGTTTATGTTTTCGTTTCTTTCCTTTTAAATGAAATATTATTCGTTATTTAACGTCGTGACGTTAAATGTGAGGATATTTGTTTTATTCTTAAAATGAAATGAGTCTTGTGAATATTTGACATAGTGCAAACATTTTGTTTTAAGTGTTAAAGCACTGAATTGGGCCTTCTTACTTGACTTGGAAATTCAAATGTTTGGTAAGTTTGCTATAATTTACATAAGTTATTTTGTTGCTACTTATATTTCCTTGCTCATATTTATTTTAACATATTCGAATGACCTTTCATCCATTTTTAATGATTTATTTCAAGTTTTTTAACATTTGTCCAAAAATATTGTTAAATCCGGTAGGGCGCCTTGAAATTTGGTAAATACTTTGAAACTTTCAGTACAATATCGATAATTTTAATGAACCTATTAAGTTTTATAAGAAAATTCTTGTATAACAGTTAGTTTTAGGTTCAGAAAAAATTTTTTGAATAAACCTCCACAGTATTTGCTCTCTTTACAAGTAAAATTTTGTTGCAGCTCAAACCTTTTCTATAAACAGATATAGTCAATAAAACAGCAATATGGGATTAATAGTGATATGCCAATTAGTAATTTGAAATTCTAATTTGGGTTGAATATTGGGTTATGAATTTCAACAGCATTTGAGGATTAATCAATATTTCTATTCGTATTATTTCATATATTTGATATTAATGATGGATGTTTAAGGCCGTTTACAGTGATATTGTTCATTAAATGCAAATTTTGTCGTGTTTGTTGTAGAATATTTTATCCGCCGAGTCTTTATCAACGTTTCTTCATTTGCACGAGACTATATCATATGAAATGTAGAATAGTGTAGCCTACATGTAATATCAAGGGGTTTGGAATTATCAATTTCACATCTGGAAACCTTAGTGGTATCTGTTCATTTTTAACCATAGCAATACTATTTTACCAAATGATTTATTTTATTTTATTTTAATTTTTTTTTTTGAGGAATTTATGACTTTGAAACAGGATGTATAAAGGTGGACAAAGATAGATAAAAAGTGACCCCATATATATATATATATATATATATATATATATATATATATATATATATATATATATATATATATATATATATATATATATATATATATATATATATATATATATATATATATATATATATATATATATATATATATAACGGATTCTGAGCGAAGCGAGAAATCTATTTTTGGGGGAGGTAGCCATGTCGTCCTGATGGAAGTTCCTAAAAGGTAGCTTCCTAGGGTATATTTGACTACAGTGATATTTCCAGAGAATTTTACCTTAAGGTATCCAGAATTCTAACTCCTGGAGCGAATATCCCTAATTAAATCTAACAGGGATATCACATAATATCAGAGGACGTATTCTTGACACGTCACATAGCTATCTTCACCCCAAACAGTATTAACGCTTCGAGAGGGAATAGTGACAAGAATCTGAAACGGGAATGAAAACAGAGCCGTTCCCAAGGAATCTCTCCTATTCCGTTTCCAGTGTGTATCTGACGAAGGTGGCAGCGCCATCTACATTCCTTATAGCGATATACGAGGTGCTACAGATACTGTATTATAGGGAGGGGTCAATAAGCTCTTTTACAATAAAAGGAAGGGTGGGTCCATCAGGACGACATGGCTACCTCACCCAAAAATAGATTTTTCGCTTTGCTCAAAATCCGTTTTTTGGGCTCAGGCAATGTCATCCTGATGGAAGTTTTCCAGAGCATTACTGTATCTGTGGATTCTCAACCGGTGCCGTACCCTCAAGAAAGCATTTCCTGGTCCGTCTAGACCTAGAGACCTATGATGTTACCGTCATACATCATTTCATCTAAGCATGAACTATGTTAGTGCTTCCTTCCCCCTACAGGGAAGAGTTGTACTAGACTCTGGAAAAAGTCTCGAGGAGTACATAATAACTAGGGATGACCAAATGACAAGCTTGTATAGTGGTCTCGCCCTATACATCATAAAGCAAAGTTTGTATAAGAGTGACCAATGTCAGTATGAATTCCTGACATATCCCCAAGGTATACAGTATACTGTTATTAAACTATTGGATAACAGTTGTATCCGTATAGGAAAAAATTTTGCATCCCTACCACCAATCCATTAGGGTACAACGAGTGGATTTTTGCTTGAAGAACGGAACAATCTTAAAAGACGTTCCATGTTAAAATTATCCATATTATAATTATAATGCTCAGTACATTTCTAATAAAATGAGTGTGGGCGAATAAGACGCAGGGTTCACTATGAACCAGTTTATTAAAAATTTAATAAACATACATATCAGGTCAACATTTATAAAATTTATAAAATGTGAACGATATTCGTTAAAGCATCAAGAAAACAGTCGACAGAAAATATTGTTTCGTTTAACAGGAAACAGATTTGCCACTTCAATCGAATCATTAATAATAATGATATAGTCTGTATTATTGTTTATTTACACTAGCGTAAGACACGCTTGGCACAAGTGTCCGTATTATGCTATAGCTCACCAAAGTCCATGGAACAGTTCGTAAGGTCACGTTAGTGGCCTATCGCTCAGTGTGTAGTAACAGACTGTGACTACACACTCACCCTCTTAATTAATCGTCCCAAATTAATTACACTGTTCCTCGCAGATTTAAACAGAAGGTTTAAGAATTCTACCTGCTGTTACCACAGACCTCTTGGGTTGCTCCACTTGCTTCGCATGGTGCATAAAGAACATCTTGGAAGACTACGAGCCAGTGTACGAACGAAGATGTTCAAAGTCCGTATAATTAAAGAAATTTTATGGAAAAGGCAACTTTTCTCGGATCATGACAGGCGGGTGTACTGTCTGGATCCGTTTTGCGAATAACATAGGTGAGTTTCGCCCTTAGTTGTTTCAGAGATAAAATTTATACGCGAGGTTTCTCCTTTGAACAGCTGTCCTCCCTTAAAGTCTGAAGTTCTATGAAGATAGACCTTTAGGCACTCATTGGACATAGAGATGCATCTTCCTTCAGAGGGCAGATTCTCTAGGGACCCCACCTGTTGGTGGGTAGCTTGTTCCTGGCAAGAAACGTTGGGTCTGGAAACAGATTCAGTTCTCCTTTCAAGAACTGGACGTGGCCTTCCCCTCTCAAGAGAGCCACTATTACATTAACTTTTTGAGTTAAATCCTTCAAAGCGCACTCCTCAATATTCAAAATTAATGCAAATGAGGAACCTTATCTAGTGCAGGGTCTTAGAGGCGCTGAAGGTCTAACCTTAGCACCGACCTCCGGAATTTTAATTAAAAATTGTCCTTAGAAAGGTCGACCTGAAAGGTATACAGTATCAGTATTGTCAAGGCAGACTTGCACGTTGATAATGTGTTGGCTGCTAAACCTTACTCATGAAGGTGAATAAAGAAAATAAACAGAAGTCAATCAAGGATTCTTTTTGGCTTCTTCGCCTTGACAAACGACACCTACTCGCTGAGTCAGGATTGGATCCGGTAGCGGTACAAACTTCAGTTGTAGTTCCAAAGCCAGAGGGAACTAAACGCTGATTGGCCACTTGTGGGCCACTATTGCCGCCTTCCTTTTGAAGGATCTCATATTGAGGATCTTCAAAGGAGGTTGTGCAGAGGGAACAGGTAAATCCTGGACCATCTGTTGTAGTCTAGAGACATAGTGTCCAGTGCTTCCGCTAGCGTATCCTCGTACAGGGACTAATTCTACTTGTTGTGTTTTGTTGCCAAGAGGTCTATCTGCAGTTCCTGGACTTTGCTCAAGCTGAGGGAGAACGATCCTGCGTCTAGGGACCATTCTTACTCTATCGGTGTGAACCTGGATAGAGCGTCCGCTGTCACGTTGCGGACCGATTGAATGTGAACTGCTGACAGGTGCCATTTCTTTCTTTCCGCCAAAGGAAGTATGGCCAACATCGCTTGGTTGATCCGAGGTGATCCCGACCGTTGTCGATTCAAGCATCTCACTGAGTCGGTAGTGGTCTCATCAGATATCTAAACGCGTTTGACGCGTATTATCTCCAGACTCCTGTTGCATCCTTTAGCTGTGCTCTTAGCACTGAATCTGTTATGGAAGCAAACTGTAGAGAGCCCAGCACTCTCTCCTGTTCACGTCTTGATATCCGATTGGATATCAATAGTCTCTTGACAGATCCTGCTATTTCTTTCCTCTTCTTTCCAGGAATGGAAAGTTGATGTGACTCCAAATTCCAATGGATTTCCAACCATTGAAATTTTTTGAACTGGAGATAGTCAAGACTTTTTGATGTTGATCTTGAATCCCAGATGTTCCAGGAACTGGCTCACTATCTTAGAGGCTTACATGCATTCTGTCCTGGATGCTGCCCACACCAGCCAGCCGTCCAAGTAGGCCAATACTTGGACTTTCTTTAGGCGTAATTGATGGACGGCTGCGTTCGCAAGCTCCATGAGAATAATTGGGGTTATGTTTAGCCCGAATGGTATGGTTCTGAAGGCGTAAAGTCTTATTTGTAACCCGAACCCCAGGTAGGAGGAGATATGACGATTGTTTGGAACGTGCCAATAAGCATCTGACAAGATTATGGAGACTGTATATACCCTTTTTTGGGCAGTAGGGTCCTTTTGTGTTGAAGTGTGAGCATCCTGAAATTGTAGTTCACTATGAACTTTGTTGAGTGGCGACAAGTCCGGAATGACTGAGTTACTGAGTCCTTCTTTGGAACACAAAACAGCCTGCCTTGGAACTTGATGGACTTTACTTTTCGAATTACTCTTTTCACTAAGAGTTTTCGGACATATTCTTCCAGAATGGGGGTAGATTGTTGGAAGAACTGAGGAAATGGAAGTGGAGGACTGTTCCAGCACCAACCTAGTCCATTCTTTATTAGGATGTGGGCCCAGGGATCGAAGGTCCAACGATCCTTAAATAGATGTAGTCTCCCTCCTACTGGAAGCACCTCGCTTCTGCCGTTGTGGACCTGAGGCCTTGCCTCCTTAACTGCGTCCTCCCCTGAATCCCCTTCCCCTTGAAGGGCGTCTAGAAGAATCTCTGGCTGTTTCTCTAGCTTTTGATTGAAAGGAAGAAGTCTGCCTTTCAAAGGCTGGGTTAAAAACTGGCGATTGTGTCGCCACATGTTGAGGTACCAACTGGTATGTGGTTGGAGGTTGTGCTACTATCTGAGGCACCGCGGTCACAGGAAGTTGCTGTTGTTGCCGTCGGTAGGGCTTAGCCGTCCGAGAGGATAGCCTAGGCTTTTTTGTCTTCTTCTTGGGTTGGGGATCCTCATCCGGAGAAGACTTCTCTTAAGGTTTAAGCCCCACTTTTGGAGAAGGTTCCTACTCTCCGTGGCGGCTTTGTTTACTACCTCTTTACTACTTCGTTGGGAAAGAGGTCTTTACCCCATATGCAAGAAGAAATCAGTCTCCTCGGTTCATGCCTCACCGCAGCCGAGGCAAAGACGAACTCTCTACAGGCTCTCCTAGCTTTAATAAATCTAGAGAGATCCTTCGTAACTTTGGCCAGATGGGTTTTGGCCACTACCATGAACGTGTCCTGTTTCTTGGGGTCACTTGCCATCGTTTTTTTTTTTTTTTTTAATCGTTTGCAACGACATTGATGCCGCAAGTCTTTCTTTTGTCTCTTGCCTTCTGCGCAAGAGAAACTCCAACAGCTTTGGAAGTCCCCCACCAAACTGACTTTCGGCAATATCAGCTTCCAACTTCCCAACTGAGAAGGTAAGGTGAACGTCCTTCCAGTCCCTTTGATCCAATGGCAAGGTCAGGGATAACAGCTTGCATTCCTCCATGGAGGGGCATGGTTTCCTTGCCTTCGCTGCCTTCAAGGCTGCCTTATATCCCTTTTCTATGAAGGGAAAGGCTCTGGTTGGAGAGGCCACAAAGGAGGGAAGCTTCCTACTCAAAGCTGGCACATTTGAGTTCGTGAAGCCCCTCTCTTTCATCGAGCTCGCTAGTAATGCCTGTGCATTACCATGGTCAAGGACTATGACCTCCTTCGGCTCCGTTTCCTCCTTTGAGGCTGGCTCCTTCCCAAGACGGACATAGCAGTCCGGGTAAGAGTCTCTGTTGGGCCAAAATTCCACGTCTTCCAGGGGAATTGAGCCCAACTTCTTCGATATAACAATCCTCCCGGTTGTCATTGACATGTGTTCGGCATACCTCCAAGGGTTGGTATCCGAGCACAAAGGAAGATCCTTCACATCAAGTCTCTTCTGGGGCCCACGTGATGCTGCGAGTCTGCGTATCTCCAGTTTCATCGCAGCTTCCTTTACATCATTCTTCTTTTGTATTTGTTGAATCATTTCAATAATAGAAGAAAGAGTCCTTCCCAGATCATCTGGGATAGCAGATGATGTAGAGGGAACAGGTTCTGGGGACGGAACCGATGTAACCGACACCTCGTCGATTTCTTCCTCTTCTATTTCTGGAGCCTGGGTCAGCTCCTCCTCCTGACCTTCTCCCAGAAGGTCCTTCTCTGTATAATCTGACACCTCTGACATCCTATTGTCCAATTGGATGTCTTGAAGGGCGGCCGAGATTTCAGAATCTACCGGATTCTGGACGGTTGGTATCTCCTCATGAGGCTGAGGGATGACTGCATCAGTCGATGCCTTAGGGAAAAGGTAGGACCTCATCTTCTCGTTTGGAAGGTAGGGGCCTCTGAAAACTTCTCACCCAGGTTTGCAACTTTTCTCTAACAGCATCCCTTGACTCCGCTTAGGGGTATCAAATGCCTCGGTAATCAGGTTAGAATATATGGTACATACCTGAGGGTTCTAATACCGGAGATCACCTTTGGAGGCTGTGCATGCTGTGTACCTCCTGCATAACTCATGTCCACAGAAGTTCTTACTGCAGACATTGCAGAACATACTCCCGCACTTCGGATGGTCCTTCTGTAAAGAAAAGAAAATTCATGAGTATCAATTGAAGGCTTTTCACTTATCGTTATTACATGTAGCTTATATAGTAAAGCTAAGAAAGAAAGAAGGAAAGACACATACTTGTGTTTCATGCCCAGCCAATTGCTGTAACCTCCCAAGATATTAAAACTAAGGTTAATTCTTATTCTAGAATACCTTATATATTTTCCTAAGCGGAAAGTTAAGGTGTGGCTCACACCTTGAAATAGAGTTTTAATATACTGGATAGAATGAATACAGAAAGAACTCACTTTCTATATATTGTATGGTCACAACAAAAGGTGTAAAAGATAACATTAAGTGTGTTGGAAGAACTTTAGTGTTACAACAAACTCTGTACTGTAGCTTTATTAATGCAGTGTGTACTATACCACAAATATAGTAACTACTGTACATCGCATGCTGTCGTGCCGGCCAGCACGCACCAGCACGTACCGGCATGTGCCGGCACGTGCCGGCCGGCATTTACCCCTGTATAGTTAAAAGGTATGCTACCTTTAACTAATAGGCAGCAGTTCACTGGTTCGCAAATATGTGCCAGCCGGCAATCACTGCCGTTCGGCAACTGAAAACACTAGCACCCGACTGCCGGCCGCTAAACGTAGTGGCCAGCAGATCTCGGGATGTGCTTCTACTGCCGGCAGGCTAAGGTAGTGATACCCATGACGGCCGGCAGTGACTACGAACCAGAGATCCTCCACCTATCCGGCTGCCAGCCGTTTAAGCCGGCAGCCGGGCTAGGAGTACAAAACACTAGCAAGAGAAACAGTATAGATTTAAGGTTATAAGGCGGCATTGCCATACAACCTTCATCCAAAACGAGTGAACATATGGAAGGGGAAAATTTAGCATTCAGGCTTCCTATATATCCATAGCCTGCCGGGCTCTACCAGCAGACATGGATGGGAGACCAAGGGAGGTCTGGTTCACTCTGCAGAAGAAAAAGGGGTCTCTGCCGGCCTGCATGTTATTGCCGGCCAGCAGAGCGCTGAGCCGGTCCCCCATCCTAACCTATACTAGGTACAGAAGTAGGACTGGCTAAGAGATGTGATGGCTAGGCCATCACTAAGGAAGAGAGGGGGGGAACGGGATAAGGGTCCTGTAAACTTCGTTCTAGTATGAGACATACCCAGCAGTTAGGGAAGCTCATCCTAACATAGAGTTTGTCTATAGGGAGGAAGGATGGCAATACTTGCTATCCTCCTCCATACCAGAACCAAGTTAGGTGTAGTTATTTCGCCAGGCAACGGAGAAAACTCATTCTCCGGCCCGAGAATAACCACACAGGACAGTCTGCTAGACCACTAGAGGAAGGAATCATCTGGTACAGAATCCTTCAGATGTGGGCTAGGGAAGCAAAGCCTCCTGTGTCTGCACCTAACCTAGCAAAGGAAACTCATTCTCTATGCTAGGAAGACGCAGACCACAGACTAAAACTCTGATGTTCTGTCCCAACCTCGAAAACCAGGTACTTTGGTTAGTGGGTCAGGACAGACCTATACCAGTATAGTTATACCTCAATGTTATTCAGATAGAACCACTAGGACTAAGCCTAAGGCTTACTCAGAGGGAGAAAGGCATTGAACTTATTCTACGGAGGAGAAAAGAACAACCGGGGATGTGTGCGAGAGTATACTAAAGCCCCATAGGCTACTAGCCTAGGTGCGGTGAGAATCGATTACCTAAATCACCGAAACTCTCTCGTATACAATCTTGGAGAGGAAAAATTCAACAATATCTCACATGTATAAAATATTTGCCTATAGCTTCAATAACATAACACTCGGAAAACTTATATCATGCATGAAAGTACTAGGGCCAGACGTCCAGGCTGCTAAGCCTCGCGAAGGGCAAGATCGGTTACCTAAATCACTGAACTGAAAACTAACGGCATTAAATAAGAATTCCTGGAGGAGCTAAATAGGTAGATTTATTAAAGCATAAAAACCGGGAACGTCGCTCTGGCTAACTAAATGACCCATATATAGCGAGCCACAGCATCCAGGATGCTTCCGGTAGGCAACAGCTCTTGTTTACGTGAAAATCACTTTTGATTGAATTCAAAACGACAAGAGCTTACATTTATACAAAGTAAAGATAATACTCAACTTTCCAGAGGCGGAAGGGGCCGGAGAAAGCATCATAACGTTGAATAAAATCCAAAAATACGAGAGAACACAAGGGAAAACACCGAGTAGTAGAGCTATACGAAAAAGAATGGAGATGGCGCTGCCACCTTCGTCATATACACACTGGAAACGGAATAGGAGAGATTCCTTGGGAACGGCTCTGTTTTCATTCCCGATTCAGATTCTTGTCACTGTAACCCCACGAAGCGTTAATACTGTTCGGGGTGAAGATAGCTATGTGATGTGTCAAGAATAAGTCCTCTGATATTATGCGATATCCCTGTTAGATTTAACTAGGGATATTCGCTCCAGGAGTTAGAATTCTGGATACCTTAAGGTAAAATTCTCTAGGAATATCACTGTAGTCCAATATACCCCAGGAAGCTAGCCTTTAGGAACTTCCATCAGGACAACATGGCCTGAGCCAATATATATATATATATATATATATATATATATATATATATATTATATATATATATATATATATATGTATATGTATATGTATATATATGTATATGTATATATATATATGTATATATATATATGTATATGTATATATATATATGTATATATATATATATGTATATATATATGTGTATATATATACATATATGTATGTATATATATATATATATATATATATATATATATATATATATATATATATATATATATATATATATATATATATATATATATGCAAGCACATT
>NC_090735.1:35606066-35617819 GCF_036898095.1 Palaemon carinicauda | reverse complement strand
AGAGAGAGGTTTATGCATAGCTACTGAAGAAAAGTAATATATACGAAAACGTACAGACATGTCAAGCAACAACTACCTCAGTAGATAACAGGATTTAATCTAGATTCTCGAGTATATGAGGCAATATCAATATGAATGTGTATGCATATATATATATATATATATATATATATATATATATATATATATATATATATATATATATATATATAATGTGGTCAATTTTTATCTATCTTTGTCCATATTTATACATCCTGTTTCAAAGTTCTAAATTCCTCCAAAAAAAAAAAATAAATAAATCAGTTGGTAAAATAGTATTTCTATGGTTAAAAACGAACAGTTACCACTAAGGTTTGCAGATGTGAAATTGATCATTCTAAACCCCTTGATATTACATATTGGCTACACTATTCTAAATTTCATATGATATAGTTTCGTGCAAATGAAGAAACGTTGATAAAGACTCGGCGGATAAAATATTCTACAACAAACACGACAAAATTTGCATTTAATGAACAATATCACTGTAAACCGCCTTAAAATCAATTAATAATATCAAATATATAAAATAATACGAATAAAAATATTAATTAATCCTCATATGCTGTTGAAATTCATATCCCAATATTCAACCCAAAGTAGAATTTTCTCAAAATAAATCTAGATATTTTTCAAATTACTAATTGGCATATCACTATTAATCCCATATTGCTGTTTTATTGACAATATTTGTTTATAGTAAAGGTTTGAGCTGCAACAAAATTTTACTTGTAAAGAGCAAATACTGTGGAAGTTTATTCAAATAATTTTTCGGAACCTAAAACTAAATGTTATACAAGAATTTCCTTATAAAACTTAATAGGTTTATTAAAATTATCGATATTGTATTAACAATATTGTTGGACAAATATTAAAAAACTTGAAATAAATCAGTAAAAATGGACGAAGGGTCATTCGAATATGTTAAAATAACTATGAACAAGGAAATATAAGTAGTAACAAAATAACTTATGTAAATTATAGCAAACTTACCAAACATGTGAATTTCCAAGTCAAGTAAGAAGGCCCAATTCGGTGCATTAACACTTAAAACAAAATGTTTGCACTATGTCAAATATTCACAAGACTCATTTAATTTTAAGAATAAAACAAATATCTTCACGTTTAACGTCACATTAAATGACGAATATTTCATTTAAAAGGAAAGAAAAGAAAACATAAACAATAGTAAAAAAATAGATACTTTACTATTTACTACTTTTCTTTATCCTTGGAAGACACGTGGTGCCATCTATGGTCAGTTCTAGAATCCCAGTACTTCAGAAAGTTTTCACATCAAATACTTTTTACACAGATATACTGTAATTCGTACCAACAAGATTCTTATATTAATAAAACATCATTATGTTAGTTATTAGAAAATTTCAATTATGGTAACAATTTTCTAATATATTCCCTGGTTAAAATATACGATGGTTTAACCTTTCTTCTTCTTCTTCTTCTTATTATTATTATTATTATTATTATTATTATTATTATTATTATTATTATTATTATTATTATTATTATGAGCAAAAATCATAGTTGGAAAACCAGGATAATATAAAACCAAGGGCTCCAATAGGGAAAATAACCCATTCAGGAAAGGAAATAAGGAAGTATATAAACAACATGAGAAGTATTGAATGATTAATATAAAAGATATATTTCAAAATCAGTATATCGTTAAAAGAGATCTGTCATTTATAAAATATGAAGAGACACTTAAATATAGTCTGTATAAAATGGTCAACTCGGGTATTATTTGTGCATGAAACCCCCCTCCATTAGTGTTTTCCTAAATTGATTGAACCCCAATACGACCCAGATCGGGTCATATGTGTCAGCCTGTTCAAGATAAGAACATTCGCTGCAAGTTTGAACTTCTGAAGTTCTAACGATTCAACTGTCTGATTAGGAAGATCATTCCACAATTTAGTAATAGCTGGAATAAAATTTCTAGAATACCAAATGTGTAGCATTGATTCTTGTGAAGGAGAAGGCAGGACTTGGAATTAACTGCATACCTGGTATTACGTGCAAAATGATACTGTCTGGGAAGATCTGAATGCAAAGGATGGCTAGAGATATGAAAAATCTTATGCAATATGCATAAAAAACTAAGTGAACGACGGTGCCAGAGATTAATATCTAGAACAGGAATGAAAATATAATAGACCGCAAGATTTTGAATATCCAAGGAAATCCTTTCAGATGAGTAAATAGTTACAGACAAATGTCAGAGAAAAAAAATATTTAAAACTATACATTCAAAGATTCTTTGGAAGTTCACATAACTAAGTAGGATAAAGATATATATATATCTTAGAACAATGTAATGTAACTTATAAAGGCAACCATGACAAAGACAAAAAACATAAATAGTGACCCAACTAAAAGGGAAATGTGCCTTCACTTTAAATACTCGGACGAATAGAAAGCATATGACACAGAACAGTAATATATATATATATATATATATATATATATATATATATATATATATATATATATATATATATTTATATATATATATATATATATATATATATATATATATATATATATTATATATATATATATATATATATATATATATATATATATATATATATATATAAATTGCTCCAAGTCTATGCAGTTTTCCCTTGCAGTTCGTAGCCAAGAGAAACGTGATTTTGCTGCCTCATAACCCTTATTCTCTGGAGTAAAAACTAACATGATGTCCTGTTGCCTCAACTGATGCTTTTATGGAGCGAAAACATGGACAAGGTAAACACAGCGCATGAGGCGTAAGCCATTATGTCTGGTTGATGGCCATAATGGGAATATCGCAAAATAATAATAATAATGATAATAATAATAATAATAATAATAATAATAATAATAATAATAATAATAATGAAAAGGACGATGATATGGTTTGTCTGCCACTAAGATGTCTCCATTGCCAAATTCTCTCTCTCTCTCTCTCTCTCTCTCTCTCTCTCTCTCTCTCTCTCTCTCTCTCTCTCTCCTCTCTCTCTCTCTCTCTCTAACTCTACTATACGGTTTCAAATATGTAGACAACTTTTTTAATACATTCCTCCTGTAAATAATTATCGTTATAAGGACCAAAATGTCCTATTTATTAGTATTTAGATCACGGAGACCCCAGAAACAAAAGAGGAACGACTCTGATGGATTCATAAACCCATGAAACTTTCGCTAATTTTCTGTCTCATATAAACCTCACCTCATAAATGGAGGTAAAAGGCCTAAGCCTTTCCGAATGTGAACATTGACATCACGAGTAATCGGTAAATTCATATCGAGTGGGATTTTCTCATAACAAATATACTAGTTTTAATTTTCACGGATAATTGCATATTAAGATTATCATTAAATATTAAAGATGATAAGTTTCAGAAGACTGCAAATGGAACCACAAACTTTAGTTTTATTTATGATATTAAATATACGAACATGAGTATGTATGTAAAAAAAGGAAGAGGTTTATGTATCATACTTAATATATAAAATGTTTCAATTGATGGTCTGTGTACTGTATGACACTGCTGGTAATCAGAAGTATTATTAATCGTTATATTGTACCATAATAAAGTAAAATTACTGTCGTTTCCTTTCTTTCATAGTTAGTCTTTGAAAATTAGTTTTAATTTTGTTTCCCCTAAAACCTAACGTTTTCTATTATTTCAAAAGTGGAACTCTCTCTTTCGTTTCTGGTAGGATTGCGTTAAATAAACTTTTGTCGGCTACCCATGTCGCATGAAATAACTAATTCTGAAAGAATTAACTAACAGTTACTAACAATTGAGTGCCATAAAATAACTGATAAAAATATGTGATCGGGTATATATGAGGAATCGGTATATTTTGCACATTATTTCAACCATAATTACATTACCAATACTATATCTAGGTTGAAGTTATATCTTATCTAAAATGATCTGGGTATCAGCGCAACAATATAATGAAGGCCTGGTTAGTATATGCCTGTATTACAAAACTCGTGCAGCAAGTGATTGAAGATAAAGAGGCATTTGCAATCATTGTATCGCGTCTTGTCCCTTAGAAGTTAGTTTTAATCCACATTAAATTTTATGAAATATGATTTTAGAGACTAAAAGTAAATATCTTTGTCGTGTTTAATAGATCTTTTCGTGTGAATATCATTATCCTATATACTTAGAATTCTTTACATAAATATGATTTATGTTCTTGGTATTTGAACATTGAAAAATCGAGATGATAACCCATCCCCTGAAATGTAAGAATCTCGAGTACCGATTATTATGAATAATATTAGTTTCATATATCCTACCCGATAAAATTATGCTTAAGAACATGAATATTAGATTTGAAACACTTACATTATGCACCATGCTATTTTCCCTGTTGAGGTCCCTGGGATTATAGCATCCTGCTTTTCCAACTAGGGTTGTAGCTACGCAATTGATGATGATAATAATAATAATAATAATAATAATAATAATAATAATAATAATAATAATAACAATAACAATAATAAATGATAATGATAATAATATAATGAACATTGACGTAGATGGATGGCGAGTCAGCTGTAAGTTAGAATCAGTGAGGAAGTACCCGAACTCCATTGTAGAACTTTTTGACAGTACTTGAACTCATTGGAAGGTTAAATAACTGGTATCATAATTCTTTTTGCAAAAGTAAACTTATGTTACTATAATTGAGAAGCTAAAATTCATTATTTTAAAAATTTCATTGATGACATATATACCCAACAATAGTATACCTAAAATTATTCGAAATACTAGGATATTTCGTCAGAAATCGAAGCATTGTTCTCTACTCTTTGGTAGTGCCATAGCCTCTGTACCATGGTCTTCTACTGTCTTTGACGAGAGTTCCCTTTCTTGAGGGTACACTCGGGCACACTGTTCTATCTTATTTCTCTTCCTCTTTTTTTTTTTATTAAATTTATAGTATATATGGGATATTTATTCTAATGTTGTACTATTCCTAAAATATTTTATCTTAATTGTTAATATACTTCTCTTTTAGTTTATTTATTTTCTTATTTCCTTCCCTCGCTGGGCTATTTTCCTTGTTGGAGCACTTGGGATTATAGCATCTTGCTTTTCCAGCTAGGATTGCAGCATAGCAAGTAATAGTAATAATAATAATAATAATATTAATATTAATAATAATAATAATTATAATAATAATAATAATAAAAATAATAATAATAATAATAATAATAATAATAATAATAATAATAATAATAATAATATGATTATTATTATAATTAACAAAAATAATAAGGATAATACTGGCAACTTTTTACATAGATAATCTACCACTCCAAATATGTATAAATCATTTCCTTTCTAAGTTTCAATACTTATGGCAGTTGAGATGAAAAAAGATGAGTTTGAGGGCACCAGTAATCCATAATCAAATTTGTTTTATAATATAATTTCTAAGGAGGGGTTTGTCTACTGTAGTGAGCGACTTGGTCGTTATCATACCTAGGGATCGATTTAGTAATTTTACTAATATAGTTCTACGATATTACTCTTCTTTACAGTGATTAAAAGGAGTGATTAAGAGGTTAGAAAAAATTGCATTACGAATCTCATACCTAAAGTCCTGGTTAAAACGAGGTCAACATTTTCATCCCACACACACCAAAATGCGCAAAAGTACATACATACATACATACATACATACATACATACTATATATATATATATATATATATATATATATATATATATATATATATATATATATATATATACATATATATATTGTTACCTGGCGGGCCGACCTTCAAATGCCAATTAGGCCTTGTTGCTTAATTTAAGGTGGCCGCAAGTAAACTTCCTTACGGCTTTATTTTTACCAGGGTACCGAAGTACACCAAAACATCAGATTGGCAAACAAGAAAATAATCAAGAACAATCTTAAACAAAAGAGGGTAAAAAGAACCTTGGAGACGTCAATGATAATTTATTATACAATATATATATATATATATATATATATATATATATATATATATATATATATATATAGTATATATATATATATATATATATATATATATTTAAACAAACACTCGGCAAAGCTGCTCATGTAAACAAAATAGAAAATTACTTGGAAAACACTCTAATTTCATTTACTCAGTTATATAAATAATAAAGAGAACTTTCAGGACACAGACGGAAAACATACCACACTGAAGACATTTGGAAGAGAGAAGAGTGCTAGTAAGAGGTATAGAGGCACAAAAGATTCATATACTATCACCCACTTTCGTCAACTCACAAGAACTTGTCAATATAGAAAAAGTAATAAGAAAGTTTAGAGCCTAGTTAAGTACATATATTCCCTACCTACCTGAACACCTTTCGTGACCGAGAAATACACACATATATATATAAAAAAAACACACATTATATCAACGAAATTTCGTCCTCCGATGGTACTCATGAAGTAATAATTTTAGAGTCGACTTGATACGTAAAATGGCACAAGGAATGCTCTGACAAGCCTTAATAGTACCTGTCACGAGACCTCACAGGGTCCAGAACGCTATCGATTTATTGCCGATCCTTGGAGTTGCTCATCAGCACAAAACCGTCCTCCTAAACCAAGGGATACATAACTCCCAGCACAACACAACCCTCTTCACTAAGGGATAAGCAGTTTTTTTTATGTATACAAGAATGCAATATAATCTTTTTACAGTATTATTATACAACATACGGATTAGATTATGAAAATAACTGAAAGGAAAAACAATTGGATAATCCACTGTTTACGGAATACCACAAAATGTTTTGAAAAATACATTCTCTCAAGTTGAATGATCTGCAAAATATCTGGATTTACAACTATAGGAAAATCTGTTGAAATTCACTGTAAAATAATGGGATTGCAGACAAATAAAGACCAAGGAAGTCCTAATCAGATATGTCAAATCAGCATGGGAGTCTATTCCACCTAAGGGTTAAGAAATCAGTATTTGTGGAATACTTGTATAACTGGATGATTAAAAAAAATAACAGAAAAAACGGCGGATTAACAAACTATTCTTGGTGAGCCAAAAGTATTCTAGTGATATATTCACCAGTATTCTTAATCCATTTAGACCCACGTAGGCCTACACATCAGATAGAGATTGCGTATTTTGCCGGAAATTTTAACCGAGACAATGAAAAATGACATCATCAATGTCCTTAACACGATTCCACATAGAATCAGGTGACAAAGGCATTTCCTTCAACTGCTTAAAACCATACTTGTTTTTTCAGGCCTCCCCGGGCCAAACGCTAGCGAACTATGGTCGTCCAAGTTAGCACCAACTGCTGCTGCTGCTGCTGAAGTATTGATCCTGGATTACGGTTATCAGACTGCTGATGAGCACTAGCGTTCCTTAGTACAATAAGTGGACTCCTCCTTAATCAAAATTATTTACCCTCCACCTTGACTCCCATTCCAGTCACGTGGAAGTCCAACTCACCATTAACATAACATGGAAACAGAAAAGGGGCAGGATTTATCAACTGAACCGAAATACCTTCTTTACCCAGCCCACATATGGCAGGCTGGTGCACACTAAAGAAAAGCAACTTTTAATTTTGAAAAGATGAGAGCAATGTGTTACAATTATTAATCAAAAGCTAGAATTACGTTACAGCCCCACCCTACCAAGAAATTTTTACGCAAGAAAAAAATTTACATAAAAATAGTGAAGCAATCAAACAACTGACAGGGGGCACAAAGCAAAGCTCTTAATAACTAGGTTCAATAGAGTTTAGAGATAATAAAAAAAAAATTATAAGTCCTGCAAAGGAAGAAGATTAAACAAATGTCATCAGTCATTCCCGGACCCCATCTTCTCCCTTCCTTTCCTAACCAACTATCTGAACCTAAACATACTTATCAAAAATTATCAAAAAGAAATTTTCCCAGCACCAAATTGACAAAATACCCTAAAATAAAGGTACCCAAATGCTAAACCTAACTTAAACTTAACATAAACATCAGCCAGGGGATGGTTTGTTATTTGTTATCAGGAGTCCATCCCCCTGGCACATGCTGAAAACCCACAGGGGTGCAGCCCAATCTAGAGCTGTAAACATGCTTACACAAGAATCTGTCCAAAGTCTTTCCTTGGTACAAAACCTTTCCTCGGCGCTTTCACCTTTATAGCTTCTTCATATTTAAACACAGAAGGTTTACAAGATCATAAACCCAATCCTGAGAAGAGAAAAAAAATGCATTAAAACAAAGAAATATCATTTAATAAACATACAAATAACTCCCGTTTTTGTATTAACAAAAGGCCTTTTCTCCTTACTGTAAATTACAAACAAACAATAAAAGACCTGTAACAGAGAGCCTGTTATCTTGACAGGGCATCAGGGATGATATTCTTTATTCCAGCGATATGCTGAATTAGTAGATCCCACTCCTGGAGACGAAGGCTCCACCTAAGGAGACGGTTATTCTTATTTTTAAAGAAATTCAAGAAGACCAGTGGATTATGTTCCGTTCTTACCACAATAGGTCCTGTGCTACCACTTAGGTAAACCTCAAAGTGCTCCAAGGATAAAATGAGTCCTAAAGTCTCCTTTCCAACTGTTGAATATTGTTGCTGAGCTGGAGACAGTTTCTTTGAAAAATACGCCACCGGATACTCTTCACCATCACAACCTTGTGATAATACCGCTCCAACGCCCACGTCGCTAGCATCCACAGCCAAGCAAAAAAGGTTCCTTAAAATTCGGAGTTTTAAGTATTGGAGTGTTAATCATGGTTGACTTCAACTTATCAAAAGCATCCTGACATTCTGCAGTCCAGCAGAAACGCTGACCTTTCTTAAGCAAGTTGGTCAGTGGATTAGCCACGTCTGCAAAATTCAATACAAACCGCCTATAATAACCCACCAACTCCAAAAATCGGCGAATACCTCTTCGATTCTCTGGTACCTGAAAATCGAGTATTGACTGAATATTTACCGACTTTGGGAGAATTTTGCCATGTCCCCACCTCATGACCTAAATAGATTATTTTGGCTTTTGCAAAATCACACTTGTTTAAATTAATCACCAGACCAGCTGCACGCAGCCTCTCGAACAAACATTCCATGTTTTTTCAAATGAGACTCCCAAAGATTACTGTAAACTACAAGGTCATCTATGTAGACAACTACCCCCTCTAACTTATCAATCACTTGATTCATCAACCTTTGAAAAGTGGCAGAGGCAATTTGATACCAAAAGGCATGACATTGCATGAATACAAACCTTCCGACGTAACAAAAGCTGATATTTCTTTAGCCCTTTTTGTTAATGGAACTTGCCAATAACCCTTTAAAAGATCAAACTTACTTATGTACTTGGCAGCGCCGACATCATTTATGCAATCTTCCACCCTGGGCAGAGGAAAACAATCAGACTCAGTAACTGCATTTACCTTACGATAGTCGAAGCACATTCTTTGTCCTCCCCCTTCCTTTTTTGACTAGCACTACTGGAGAACTCCACGGGCTGAAACTCCTTTGAATTAGATCATGACGTAGCATGTAATCTACCTCTTGCTTAATGATGTCCCTTTTGGATGGATTCACTCTATATGGATGTTGTTTAATGGGACGAGCATCTCCCACCTCTACATCATGCATAAGTAGACTGGTTAGTCCTGGAACGTCCTGAAATAAAACTGCAAACTTTGTTTCAAGTTCATTACCTCCTTGGATTGGGTGGCACTTAAATGATCCAACATCCCGGGTACATTTCCCAAAGCTACGGAATTTCCCAGCAAACTCATACTGGAAGTTTCCACAAATTCTTCTTTGTCCTCCACCTTGGCTAAAGACAGAACTGGTCGGATGGTTTCCCTGCCCTGGTAGGCTTTTAGCATATTAACAAGGCATACTTGAGTCTTCTTCCTCCTGTCAGGGGTTTCAACAACATAGTTTAGGTCATTCACCTTCTTTAAGATCTTCCAGGGCCCCGAGAATTTGGCTTTAAATGGATTGCCTGGAATTGGAAGCAACACCAACACCTCTTCGCCAACCTGAAAATTTCGTAATTTGGTTTTCATATCATAACGCTCTTTCATTTTTCTTTGACTCACCTCCAAGTTTTTAAAGCAAAATCCCAAGAATTGATCAACTTTTCCCTTGAATCCCTTAAAAAGTCCAGCAAATTTACCCGAGGTTTTACTCCCTCCCAGTGATCCTTCACTACTTCTAAAGGTCCCTTACTTTATGACCAAAAGTTAGTTCAAATGGCGAAAACCCCATTACATCACTAGGAATAGATCTGAAAGCAAATAATAAATAAGGAATTACTTGGTCCCAATTCTTGGTTTCCTGCTGCACATACTTACTAAGCATTGATTTCAATGTTTGGTGAAATCTTTCCAGTTGTCCTTGGCTCTGTGGGTGATAAGGCGAAGAAGTTACATGTTTTATGCCTAATTCTTTCAAACCCTGCTTAAATACTTTACTTATAAAATTACTCCCACAATCAGACTGAATTACCCAGGGTAAACCAAATTTCGAAAAGAACCCCAGCAAAGATTTAAGAACCCTCCCAGCATGTATACTCCTTAAAGGAAATGCCTCAGGATACCGTGTGGTCCTATCCATCAGTGTCAAAATATATTGATTTCCACTGCTGGTCCTTGGCAAAGGGCCAACTATATCAATTATTACCTCTTAAAAGGGTTCTCCAATAGCTGGAATTGGCTGCAGTGGTGCTTTCGGGATTTTCTGATTCGGCTTCCCCGTTGTCTAGCAGACTTTGCAAGTCTTCACGAACTTCTTGACGTCTCTTCTAAGAGAAGGCCAGAAAACAAATCTGAAAGTTTTTTAAAAGTTTTATTTATACCTAGATGACCAGACAGAAGGTTGTCATGAGCTAGCTCTAATAACTTAAGTCTGTAGTTTACTGGTAACACAATCTATTCTCTCACCTCCCATGCATCTGCAGGTGCTTGCTTTGCTCGACTTATCCTTTTCAACACTCCGTCCTTCCAATCTAAATGAGGACGACTATTATCCTGACTGACTTGCTTACTCCTCTCCTTCTCAAACTCCGTCTTCTGAGTCGCCGCAAATGTATCAATTGCCCATTTACCATTCTCGTCCTTCACGGAAGACAACATGGGATTTCCAGTTACACTTACCTCAGAACCATTTTTCTCAAATAATTTATCGAGCCCCATAAAGTCCATCTCCCTGGACTTGCCTTGGGCTCCCGAATGCGTGACCACGAAAACAGGCTTTTCAGTCTTTACCGACTTACCTTGCACCAGAGGACAATTACCTGGAGTCCGCATCTCACAGTCGTTGGTCACTATCACGTCCACCCCCTTTATGGGTAATTCATCCACTATTGCCAGACTCATGGGTCCTTTTACCCATTTAGAGTTTAACACTAACTCTACCAAGGGGCATGCCGTTACTGTTCTCGGGAATCCCCCTAGTAACACAAATTTCTCCTGTCCCTGGCTCAGTCCTTCTGGCAATACCGAACGCAAAATTATGGATTGCGCCACTCCCGTGTCCCTTAAAAGCTTTACCCGTCTCTCTGACCTATTCTGGCCTTTGATGCTCACTACACCTTCAGAGACATACTATTTGAAACACTCATCTGTTGCAGTCGAATCCCGACCCAACAGACCCACTGGCTTTGCTTTATCCAACC
>NC_090735.1:35596066-35601066 GCF_036898095.1 Palaemon carinicauda | reverse complement strand
GATAGAACAGAGATGAGAATGCCGAGGTGGATTGCGGGAATATCACTGCTTGAAAGATTGGAAAAGGAGGAAAATAAGAATGGCAGGCGTAGGGAAGATTACAGAGGTGATGAAGAGTATCGCGGCTGAGATGGTGTGGGGAAATGTTGAGGATAAATGGTGAGGAGGGAGTGAGGAGGACTTGGGAAGGACCTGTAGGGGGGAGAAGATCGAGAGAGAGGCAAAGAATTACATGTGGAGATAGAGGCGAGGATGATGTGGAGAGAAGAGATTTAGGGGAAGAGGAAGCCTTTGATAGAGGACACGCATTAGGCAACCGACCCCTTAATGTAAGGATACTGGTGGGGAAGAAAAATACTGAAGGTGTCGCTATCGGTAAGGTTTTTCATGTAGAAGGAATACTATTTATCGTTTATAATAATCTTGTCGCATACAAAATAATACTAAACTTTGTATATAAATAACCAAAGCTTTGATTCTCTTTCTTATTCTGAAGACCGTGTTTGTTCATTAAACATAAATTTGATTAAAAAAATCACTATTCCAAAGAAATCTGAACTTCAAATATCTACATAAACTAATTTCAAATCTTTCGAATAACAAAATAATATAAAGAAAAGTTCTAACATAAGTAAATTCACAATTCGATGGTGTATCAAATTAGACTGAAAAAATATTTGCCATCAAATATGTTTGGTCTAACTAAGCTTTATAAAAAGGAATTAGACATTTTTTAAAAAGACTGTAACACACGGGAAAAATTATGGTACATAATTTACATTAAGTGGAATGTTTTAAAAACATGTATATTTAATTCACTATTTTTTTTTTCAAATAAAAGTTCGAAGGCCTATTGTACAATATTAAACAGTCTCAATGAAGATAGTCTTCAAATATTTTTTTTTATCATATTGAGTTTCCCTGATATACACTAACATTTAGTAGAAGATTTGAATATTTATTTTGAGGAAGTGTTAACGAAAAAATATCAAATGAAAAATCAATTGTTGAGAGAGAGAGAGAGAGAGAGAGAGAGAGAGAGAGAGAGAGAGAGAGAGAGAGAGAGAGAGAGAATCCAACTTCATGAGCATACTGATTGCATAACCACAGATGCAGAAAAAAAATAAATTATCCTCATTTTTGGGAAAAGAGAAGAGCTTTTACTTGTAAAACAATTGAAAACTATTTTTTTTGGAAGAAACTTACCAACAATCATCACTTTATATAACTGCATTTAATGTATATTCAAAAGGAAATGACATATTAGTCCGAGGATATGCTTGGGGTGAACGACTTCCCAGAGTTCCCCCAATCGCAAGAGTCAAAGTCTGCAAAACGATTTCGGAGAGATTCAATCACACAACGAAATTAAACTTCCCGGAAAGTTGTAAAGGAAGAAGGGAAATCTGAATTTGATATGTTGATCACAGAGAAAACGAGACAGAACTGCTACATAAATTGGAGTTTGGGACGGAAATTGGAGTGAATGAACTCCAAAAAACGACATCGGTGTTAAATCGTGGGGATTCTTTTAAATAAAGCCAAACTTTTTGCGAGTGAAGTGTTTGATGTCGAATTTCATCAGAGGAAGATTACCTTCAGCAGTGTTTCAAGAGAAGCGTCTTCATCTACATGAGTCATTGACCTTTAACTGATAAAGGCCATGTTGTTATCGAGGACGTCAGAATTCTAGGTCAAAGACAAAGAGCCTAAATATGTATATGTATGGCTATATCCATAGAGATATTCCTAACTTCTGTGATTATAAATTGAGAGAGAGAGAGAGAGAGAGAGAGAGAGAGAGAGAGAGAGAGAGAAAGAGAGAGAGAGAGAGAGAGAGAGAGAGAGAGAGAGAATGTGTCGGGGTGTTGTTGTGTATAAACTGCTTGGGTGAGCGAGTGCATGAATAACCACTGATAATAAAGAAAACGGAGATTTACTTATCTAACACAGAGAGAGAGAGAGAGAGAGAGAGAGAGATTCGAGTGGATTATGAGAACATGAATAACCTCTGATAAAAAAGAAATCGATTCGGAAATTCCTTATGTTAAGCAGGATTGTTAAAAAACGGTTTTAATCAACAGTGTACCTCACAAAAAAGAAAAGGAAATGTTTGGTTTACACTGTGTATTTTACAGAAGTATTTTATCATGTGGCGTTTACTTTTACATCAACTTTAATTACAGAGGAGAGAAGTCAGACATATAAACCTTAAAAACTCTTTTGGTAGAAGCTTGGAATAATATCCCGCTTGAAGTTATTCAAAGGGAGACTGAAAGTTGTACAAACAAATTTTTCTTCTTTCTTTTGGTGGACACCCTGTAGATTCAAAGAGAAATTATTCAATGGTCTTATGCTTAGCTCGGGCTGAACGACTCTTCTCAGTCCTTCAAATACGAGCAATGCTGTATTGCTTTTTCGATTTCATTTTGATAAAGTTTATGTATGTGTCTACATATTTGCAATTGGAATTTAATTTTCATTTACAAATTTGTAAACAGAACTCAAATTAAGCTAACTGGAACTTTCGTGTCTTGGCAAACGATTCTGCAGAGGTACAATCATGAAAAGAAATTAAACATCTCGGAACATTCTAACGAAATATTGAAAGTTTTGTTTAATTCGTTTATCAAAGCGGAAACGAGACATAAATGCTACATGAAATAAAATCTGGAGCGATATTTAGAGTTAATAAAATCTAGAAACGACGTAGGCGTTTGTGAATGAGATATTTCGAGTCTAATTTCATCATAAGACAATGGTTTGCAGCAGTGGTTAGAAGGAAGCATTGGCATTAACTCACATCATTACCGTTGAACAGCTGTGAACTCAAAGGTCTTGATAAAGATATAGTAATTAACGTATTTTTAGCCTACCTCTAAGACACAAAAACCATGAATATCTGCTTTGTCAGGGAAGAGAGAGAGAGAGAGAGGAGAGAGAGAGAGAGAGAGAGAGAGAGAGAGAGAGAGAGAGAGGGAGGGAGAGGTGTTCATGTGTATCTTTTGAAAAAAAAGTAATATATACGACAAACGTACGAACATGTCAAGCGACAACTACCTCAGTAGATAACAGGATTAATCTAGATTCCCGAGTATAAGAGGCAATATCGATATGAATGTGTATACGTATGAGTATATACATACACATCCTATATATATATATATATATATATATATATATATATATATATATATATATATATATATATATATATATATATAATGGCGTCACTGTTTATCTATCTTTGTCCAGATTATTACATCCTATTTCAAAGTCCTAAAAAAAAATCAGTTGTTAAAATAGTATTTCCAGTGTTAAAAACGAACAGATATCACTAAGGTTTCCAGATATGGTATTGATAATTCTAAACCCCTTGATATTACATGTAGGCTACACGATTCTATATTTCATATGGTATAGTCTCCTGCAAATGAGGAAACGTTGATAAAGATTCGGACGATAAAATATTCTACAACATCCACGACAAAATTTGCATTGAATGAATAATATCACTCTAAACAGCCTTAAAAATCCATTATTAACATCAAATATATAAAATAATACGAATAAAAAAAATAAAATTAATCCTCATATGCTGTTGAAATTGATAACCCAATATTCAACCACAAGTAGAATTTTCTTAAAATAATTCTACATATTTTTCAAATCACTTAATGACACATTACTATTAATCCCATATTGCTGTTTTATTGACGATATCTGTTTAAGTAAAGGTTTGAGGTGCAACAAAATTTTACTTGTAAAGAGAACAAATACTGTGGAAGTTTATTCTAAACATTTTTTGAAACCTAAAAATAACAGTTATAAGAAAATTACGTTATATTACTAAATAGGTTCATTGAAATTATCAATATTGTACTTTTTCTTCCAATTGTTTTGTTAAGTTTTTATAGTTTATATAGGAAATATTTATTTCAATGTTGTTACTATTCCTCAATTATTTTATTTTTCCTTATTTCCTTTCCTCACTGGGCTATTTTCCCTGTTTGGGCCCCTGGGCTTATAGCATCCTGCTTTTCCAACTAGGGTTGTAGCTTACCATATTATAATAATAATAATAATAATAATAATAATAATAATAATAATAATTTATCAGATTTCAAGTCACCCTACCGGATATAACAATATTGTTGAACAAATATTCAAAAACTTTAAATAAATCATTAAAAATTAAAAAAAAAAAAAATGTCATCCGAATATGCTAAAATAAATATGAGCAAGGAGGTATAAGTAGCAACCAAATAACTTGCGTAAATAATAGCATACTTACCAAACTTTAAATTTCCAAGTCAAGTAAGAAGGCTTAATTAGGTGCTTTAGCACTTAAAACAAAATGTTTGCACTATGTCAAATATTCACAAGACACATTTCATTTTAAGAATAAAACAAAGATCCTCACGTTAACGTCATGACGTTAAATAACTAATGATATTTCATTTATAAAGAAACAAAAGAAAACAAATACAATAGTAAAAAAAAAAGATAGTTTATTATTTACTACTTTCGTTATCCTTGGAAGACATGTGGTGCCATCTATTGTCAATTCTAGAATCTCGGTACTTCAGAATGTTTTCTCATCAAATACTTTTTACATAAATATACTGTAATTCGTACCTACAAGATTCGTATATTATCAAAGCGTTATTATCTTAATTATTAAAAAAAATCATTTATGGCAACAAATTTCCGATATATCCCTTAGTTGAAATGTACGATGGTTTAACCTTGGTTAACTATATTATTATCATTATTATTATTATTATTATTATTATTATTATTATTATTATTATTATTATTATCAAAAGCTATAATCATAGTTGGAAAACCAGGATACTATAAACCCAAGGGCTCCAACAGGGAAAATAACTCATTCAGGAAAGGAAATAAGGAAATATATAAACAACATGAGAAGTATTGCGTAATTAATGTAAAAAATATATATATCTTAAGATCAGTAACAATGTTAAAATAGATCT
>NC_090735.1:35588248-35590748 GCF_036898095.1 Palaemon carinicauda | reverse complement strand
AACTCTAGTTAGTTAATTGGATAAGCAAACGAATATAATTGATCGAAACTAGTGAAGAGTTATTTTTTTTCTTATATGCTATGGGGAGAGATAAGATATAATTAACTAAATTTATAGACGTTCTGTTGCAGTATTACTTTGTTTTTCATGCCATTACTTATTCATCATTCCAGACAAACGGGATAAAAGTTAAGATATAAACGCCTTCAGTATATATATTTTTTATAAGCTATTTGCAACTAATAATTGAAATAAAGAGGATATTTTAACTAAGTTTTATAACATCGGGAATAAGGTCATGCTCTGTTCTCTCTCTCTCTCTCTCTCTCTCTCTCTCTCTCTCTCTCTCTCTCTCTCTCTCTCTCTCGTAGGGTGTTTTTTGGATGAGATATATTCCCAATAACTAATTTTTTAAATAAACAAGATTTCCTGATTAATAACCAATTCTGTATGTTATAGTACAGCTTTATTACCTAAATAACTTTTGATTATTGTTTTGATATCACTTATGTAGAATAAATCACATAAACTTGCATAGAAACATTCCATGATGCCAAAAAACTTCAGCCCTGTTTACGTTATCCTTTTATTTGTGTTTTTTTATCATTGCCGTAAGTCAGTACAGACTGAAGTGATCTAACGTAGTTTTCGAAGAATATCTCATATTCTTTTGTTTAAATTACCAATTGTGATCCTGAGAACTTTCTCTCACTCGGGGAATTAAAAGCTTAGCCTGATTTTTCATTTTAAGGGCAGTAATCGGACTTAACTTCCAAGAAAGGTTCAAACTTGAGCATGTGGCTATTACCTTATTTATATGCTGTTGCTTTTTACCTTATATTTCCTTAAAACATTTCCAATTTCCTTAAATTTGAAGCTGGTAAAACCGGAATTACCTTACAAAACCTTAATTGTCTCCTTAAAACCATGCAAATGATATCAAACGAAAGTAATTACCTTAAAAGTTTAAACCCTTCTTCCACGAAACAGCCAATCCACATCACCGAGTGAGTTTGGTGCACATGAAAGGATGTTTGGAATAGTCAGCCTGAAAATATATACCCTGAAAGGTTAAAATTAGATTGTTTTTAAATGGTTTGATTACAATGTTAGTTTATTATTAGAAAATATCAAAAGAACTTTTCAGTTTTTATACATGACAAATAAAAAAGAGAATAGCAATGTCAGTTATAAGAAAACCATCACATGTAAATACACGTACTAGCACAAACAAACAGAAACAGAAACACACATTCTCCTATATATATATATATATATATATATATATATATATATATATATATATATATATATATATATATATATATATATATATATATATATATACATATAAATATATATATATATATATATATATATATATATACATATATATATATATATATATATATGTATATATATATATATATATATATGTATATATATATATATATATATATATATATATATATATATATATATATATATATATATGTGTGTGTGTGTGTGTGTGTCTGTGGGTGGTGTGTGTATGTATATAAATATATATATATATATATATATATGTCTATGTATATATATATATATATATATATATATATATATATATATATATATATATATATATGTGTGTGTGTGTGTGTGTGTGTGTACATATAAATACGGGTTTTCTGCATGTAATGGAATAAAAAACTCGCCAGCCCTCTCTGCATGTAATAGGATAAAAAAACTCGCCAGCCTCAACTATCTATACATATGAATTTGTTTGTATACATCACGTATCATAAAAGATATTATCATGATTTTATTATAAAATAGATTATTTAAAGGCATAAAAGAATTTTTTTTGGCTTACAAGATCACGAATAATTATATAAAACAATTCATATTTCCGCTTTATAACTATATAACCTATGAAAATAACGCCCATAATTCGAGAGAAAATATAATTTACGTCTTACACCAAAATACTTCATGTTAGAGCAATAATACTGTATATAAATGGAATCACAAACTGAGAACTTCCAAAGAATCCTATCAAAATATAGGTCATTAGTAAACTCGTGAAATTTTTTCAGCTGTGTCTTGCCACTACACAATTGTCAGTTGCGTCAAAATTTCCGCTAATGATGTTTTGAACGGTGAGGAGTGATTGATTTGATCCTCGAGTTGATAGCAATTATTGTAAAATATATCGTTAAGTGATTTTTACGACAAAATAATGACTGCAGATTATGGTATATGTCAGCTTACGTATTAATGCTACAATAAAATCATTTGTTCGTTATCAATAATTGTTTACATCAAATGGAAATATTCTATAAAGATTAGGCATATAATCAGAGTATTATTGATTGTTACAAATGTATAACCACACAAATACATTGTTATCTTGACCCTTGCTTTACTCTTCGTCGAATATTTTATTTATTTCCTTAAGGCCTTCCCCACTAGACTACTTTCCCAGTTGGAGCCCTTAGTCTGATAGCATCTTAAAATC
>NC_090735.1:35574358-35577748 GCF_036898095.1 Palaemon carinicauda | reverse complement strand
CGAAATTCCCTTACAGTTCCATCCCTCTCACGTCCTGTAATGAAGCCCATTCTCCAATATTGTCAGGTAGCCGAACTCTGTATTGAGCTTAAAAAATGGCTCGCAGCTGATTTCATGTTAGAATAGTGCAACAGGTGTTTTTTAAGTGTCAAGGCATGGGAAGTCTAGTTCAGCTTGTTGGACATTGTAAATGTGGATAGTACAGCCGCCATGACAGTTTCCAAGATGGCTGCCGTCAGAATTTGTTTTACTCATACTGTAGGTTGTAATGGACAGAAATTTGTTATGTTTGTGACAATTACACCATATTTCAACTGGAGAAACATGTTTATGTACTGTATTTTGTTTTGGACCACAAAAGCTCGTATTATTGCCAGTTTTATGAGGAAAATGACGAAAATAGCGTAAAAAGTAAATGAGGGTAAATGATCGGAAATATAGACTCAGCAGAACAAATCACTACGTGTATTGAAGGAAACATTGAAGGAACAAACAAACATTTCACAAATGCCTATTGAATCTGAACAGTAAATGGATTTCTACAAAGACTTTTACATCCACATGCTTGTGTGCATCCGAGTCCATTATGTGTATATTTGCAACGTCGAGTTGCACAAACTGTTCGACATTTGTATGTTGTGAGCTCCAAACAGAATGCAGTGATTGGCTTCCCAGTCATCAGTTGGGGCTGAAGCATCTCACTACCTTCTTTTACCACCAGTTCCCACCCACTTTCCTCAGGTGCAGGAAGATGCAGTTCAGCTTCCAAGGTTCTTCTCTACACCAGGGATTGATAATGTGCGCGCCTGATGTGAAGAATTAAAGCATCACAGGTTGGAGGCAGATTCTCAATTGATTTGGTCAAGCCAAGAAATAGAACCCTCCTGACTTTCTGGATGGAGTTTTCTTGGCTATTGGGAACATACAGCTTGCAGATAAAGGACTCTCTATCAGCAATCACATTCTCATCAGGAAAGTCTTCCTTGCCGAGATTCTGGAGAAGCTGTGAGTTTTGTTGGAAGATAACCCATGCAGAGGGCTTCCCAATTCCAGCAAACTGGCTTGTACTATCTGAACCTGTTACAGCATGAAATGTGAGAAGTGATGCTCTCTGCGAATCTGTGATGTTGATGGAATGAACAGGAACAAATTGTTGCTTTATAGGTGTTCCGGCTTTCATCCAGAGAAGAGAAAGTGGCTGAGCTGTGGCTGAGAGGCAAGAAGGAGAACAAGAACATCAGTGTCTCGGCTCACAACAATAGTTTGTGGGTATCCCTGTTCACTTGCATCCTTCACAAGGAGAAGAATCCTAGTGTCCGCCTCTTCATGCTCAGCAGATGATATCCACACTTTTGCAGGGTCCGTGAATCCTCCGTTCAATACCAGCTCCACTCTTTCTTGATTGTGGAACTTGTTTGCTAACTCCTAGGCATAGAAAATTAGCCAAGCTTGCTTTGTTTTCACCCACGGAGATGAATCTATCCCACTGCCCCATGGACTGACTTCTTGTTTGCACATCTCGTCTAATTGCTTTCTTGCCTAGTACTCTCTGACTTCGAGCTGTTGACTTGATTGTTTTCTTCCTGTACCGGTCAAAGGCAAGGTCAACCCTAGAACAAGTGTTGGAAAACACATGACAGACATAATCAGCAACAGCATCAGCCCATTCGCCGAGAGTTTTAGCGTTCATCATATTTCCTAGTGTCTGAACCATTACAAACATGCACTGTCATTGATGGAATGGCTTCCATCAATGACAGTGCATGTTTGTAATGGTCCATGCATAACATTATGTGGCAAGCTTTGCTGGAGAATCTTTCCAAGATCTGCTTTGTTCTGAGTGTTCTGAGGTAAACGCAGTCTGCCATCAGGTATTGCCAGAGAAAGTGGCACTGCACAAATCTCTTGCTCCAACATTTTGCTCATGTCAATATCTCTTCCTGCTTGCATTGCTGTCACCACATGCATAAGTAGTTTTCTGTCAGCCTTTAGTGCAACAGTTTTCTCCTTTCCGACATTGACTTCCACAGTGTACATGCTCTCAAACGTTTTAAGATTCTTTGATTTGATTTTGTCGTGAAAACCTGTTGTCTTCTTAGTGAACCTGTTCTCCACAAACTCTGACACAATCTGCTTCCCAGTAACTTCAGGATGCAGAAGGTCATTCGTAACCACTTCACTTGCAATATCACCTGTTGTAATTGAGACCAGTTCTCGGAAATTGCGATCAAATGGACTGTGAATCTCGAACAGGTCAATGAGCTTTTGCACATTATCTTGGTCTTGCTTCATTCTCTTGGAACCAAAATCTTAATGTGCAAACTCATGCATATCATCGTCTTCTTCATTGCCCGCTACATTGAACATCGTCTTAGTATCTCTGGTTAGCTGACCTCTCTCATTGAAAGTTAGGCCCCATCTGTCACGGCTGGTGTCATGTTTTAGCAATCCCCACCAGCCCTCCAGCTACCTTGCCAGCCTTGTTAACATGTTCAATAGCCTGGTCTTCAGGTATTTCGTTGAACTGCGCTTTGTTTCTTTTGTTACAAAGTCTCCTGCAATAAAGCCTCTGTGCACTCTGGAGCAGTTTTGGGAAGCGTATGCATATCAGCGAGGAAGACAGCTCCCCAGCGTGAGTAATAGAAATGATCAAATGCTCCAAACCAAGATAGCATTTCAGAAAATGATGTAAGGAACAGGCCCCAGTCTCCATCACGTAGAGAGCAAGTGAACCTCAGGAGGATGGAGATCAACTTTATGTAAGTTCTCTAATAACAAAAAGTGGCATTCTTTGAACAAGAATCCTCAAACTCACTAAACAGGACATGCACCACTTCAGTTTCTGACAAAAGATCTTCAAGGGAGGAATTGAATTCTCTGTCATCTTTGTTGGCAAAGGCATCTGAAACTCTCCCAATTCCACAAATATAAATTGACACTACAACTTCACAAATAAGACTCCATATATTTTCGTTTCAAAAGCGGTCATCAGGTATACGTGTCACGTGACCAACCAATGAATATATACAAAAATAACAAATAAAAATAAACAACAAAAGTATAACATAAAACCCCACAATTCAAAAGACATAATTAGATTTTATGAATAATAAAACTTTTAAATAAGATATCAAAATAAGAAATTACAGAATTTAACATACAGCTAAACATCAAACATACAATCAAATTACCCCCAAATTCCAAGGTTATACGTTGCATCAAACGATCACCAAACACAACCGAAACACGACAATGAGCAAAGTTTGTAACAGATCAACCACACTTGAATCTGATTACTATTATTAGTTATAATAATAAAGTTACCACACACTAAAAAGGATTTTGACGTAGGAAAAATCTATTTTTGGGTGAGATAGCCATGTTGTCCTG
>NC_090735.1:35554358-35561858 GCF_036898095.1 Palaemon carinicauda | reverse complement strand
AGCCCTACACTGCAAACAGATGGCCTGTTTACGCTATTGGATCAGTGCCTTGGTACTGTTCTATTAGTAATCATGCTGTCTCTTTGCATTCTTCAAAATTCCAGCATGCTGCGTGTATCTTAGCGCGGCTGGTTTCCGGAAGCAGTTACCCTAAGGGACCTGTTAGCCCCCTAATTTGGGATTGAGTGGCCTCGGTCCCAAACTTATCCTTGGCATTTTCCATGGAATTCCATTGCCCTATGGACTTCTAAGAAATACTATCCTGTGCCTTCGGCCATCTCGGATTATCCAAGGATAAAGCTTGCGGTAGCCAGCCGGGCGGGATGCATGGAGTATGTTTTCTTTACTACTTCAATCTCTATGCATCACACCCTTCATTAAGTTAAAATTATTGATTAATATTACCTTAGATTAAGAGCCATTCTTATGACTCCCCCCATACTCATTTTCTCTTTCTTCCACAGGAGGAGCAGATGAAGTGTGACTTCGACTTCTGCGCTGTGAAACGCCCGCACTTCTACGGGCATACGGCTTGCAGGACTCACGCCCCTTGTGCTAACAAGAAAGGGGATTTGAAATTCTGGGACCCGCTGAACTGTACGGTCTGCCAGGCTCACATAGCTGATGGCTTCCATAACTCTCCCTCAGCGGAGATCAGGGACATTGCTCGAGAGAAGCTACGCAAATGGGTGCGTGGCTTCCAGAAGAATGCCACCGGACCGTACCTGGCCACTGAAGAATTGAGGTCACTTCTGTTCCCAAAGGCCTCCCCTGATTCTGTGGTGCCCAAGGATTTGATCCCCACTGTCCAAATTACGGTGGAACCTGATGTAGTCATGGCCCAGTCCATGCACGATTGCCGCCTAGATTCCGATGATGACGAACACATGTCGGATGTCTCGGAGGGTACGGAGAAGACCCTCATGGCTCAAGGAGCTGAAGATGACGAAGACCAGGTGGAATACGCCGAGTCGGAGCAAGAGGTCGCTCCTCCTTCCATCTCCGCCCCTACTCCTACACCGACGGAAGTGTCTCTCTCGTCTACCTCCACGACCCCGGAACCCTCATCATCCACTCAGGAAATGATCCGGTTGATTAGAGCCGTCATGGACGACAAGTTAAAGGAGAATCAGGAGTTCATCAGGTCCATGATGGGACCCAAAGAACCGAAGAAGATCTCGGTTAAGGATCTCCCCGCTTGCTCTCATGCCAACCCATGGAGGTATGCTGAGCATATGGTGATAGCGACCGGCAGAATCTTTGTCAGCGACAAGATCGGCTCGGTCCCCCTGGAAGATGTGGAATTCTTCCCAAATTTTGAGGCCTACCCGGACTGTTACGTCCGACTTCGCTCTGAACCTGCCTCTAAAGAAGAGACCGAACCGAAAGAAGAGATAGTGTTCGATCTCGCGAAGGCCCAGGCTATGCTAGCCAACACGTTCAAGAGTAGGGGTTTTACCTGCTCTAAGCTTCCGGCCCTGAGCAAGAAGCACCCTACCTACGTCGCACCTGAAAATGCGGTACTTCCATTCATGGAAAAGGCCTTCGCTGCGTGCCTTAAAGCTGTGGAAGAGGGGAAAGCCTGCCCTGCACTGGAGGAGTGCAGACCCTTCTCCATAGTTACTCCCCCTGACGCTCGACACTGGAAGGACATCCAGCATACTTTCGTCGTGGGAAAGCTAGATCCTGACGTCGCCGGACGTCAGTTTAATGAAGACCTCCCGAAACTTAACGATCACCTCCTTCGTCGGGAACAAGATACGAAGGAGAGGCTCGCAGCATCTATGTCCCACCAGGTCCAACTTGACATTATGGCCTGTGACACCAGAGTACCAGACCACTACATGGTACTTGCCAAATCCCACATGGCAACCCTGGTGAAGGACATGTACCACTTCATGAAGGCTCGGAGAGCCTGTCGTGAATTCGTGTTCGCAGGTGCCACTGTGAAACACGAACCCCAGAGGCTGATTTCCTCCAACATCTGGGGCAAACACCTCTTTCCTTCTGACCTTGTGAAGGAGATCACCGACAAAGCCGCCACGGAGAATAGGAACCTTCTCCACAAGTGGGGCATGTCAAAGAAGAGGAAATCCTCTCAGGACGACGGACCTCAACCTAAGAGGAAATCTTCGAAACAGAAACCCCAGCAACGTCAACCAAGACGTCAGTTTCCGGGACCCGCTACCTCCCAAGTGGCAGCTCAGCCACAACAGACCTTTCAGCTGGTCACCCAACCGGTCTTGTCACAGTCACCGGTCTTCACCCCTGCTTTCGAGCAACAGACGACTACCTTTCGTCCCAAAGGTAGAGGCTCAAACAGAGGTGCAGGCAGAGACGCGTCTCGCCGTCCCTCCAGAGGCAGAGGAGGAAAGGGAGCTAGCGGCCGAGGCAGCAAGCCCTCGGGACACCAGAAGCAATGAAGTGCTTCCGGTGGGAGGAAGACTCCGCCAATTCCAGGATCGTTGGACCTTCGATCCCTGGGCACACAGCATCGTCAAGAAGGGTCTAGGCTGGAGTTGGACTCAACCACCCCCAACATTCCAGCAGTTCTTCCAACAATCAACCCCCCTTCTGGAAGAATATGTCCTAGATCTCTTGAACAAGAAGGTGATAAGGAAGGTAAAGTCCACCAGGTTCCAAGGAAGACTGTTTTGTGTCCCCAAGAAAGACTCCGACAAACTCAGAGTCATTCTGGACTTATCCCCCCTCAACAAGTTCACAACGAACGACAAGTTCAAGATGCTGACTCTTCAAAAAATAAGGACCCTTCTGCCTCGAGGTTCCTACACGGTCTCCATAGACCTGGCGGATGCCTACTGGCACGTTCCAATGAACCATCACGCTTCCTCCTACCTAGGATTTCGACTCCAAAGGAAAAGCTACGCCTTCAGGGCCATGCCCTTCGGCCTCAATGTGGCCCCTCGGATCTTCACAAAGCTGGCGGACGCCATAGTACAACAGCTCCGCCTCCGAAACGTCCAGGTGATGGCCTACCTCGACGACTGGCTAGTTTGGGCTCCATCGCCCGAGGATTGTGTAAAATCCTGCAACAAAGTCACCCAGTACCTAGAACACCTGGGATTCAAGATAAACGAGAAGAAATCTCGCCTCTCTCCAGCTCAGAAGTTCCAGTGGTTAGGAATCCAATGGAACCTTCAGTCACACCGCCTTTCCATCCCCCAGAAGAAAAGGAAGGAAATAGCAGGGTCTGTCAAGTGACTACTAAAATCCAAACGGATTTCAAGACGCCAGCAGGAACGAGTTCTAGGCTCTCTACAGTTCGCCTCAGTAACAAACCCAGTGCTTCGTGCACAGCTAAAGGATGCCGCGGGAGTCTGGAGACGTTCTGCATCCATCGCTCGAAGAGACCTCAAGAGACGGCTCCCAAACAGACTTCGACTTCTCCTCAAGCCGTGGTCGGAAGCAAAGGCCCTGAAAAGGTCCATTCCTCTTCAACACCCACCTCCATCACTCAACATCCACACGGACGCTTCGCTAGAGGGTTGGGGAGGTCACTCCCACCAAAAACAGGCTCAAGGCACCTGGTCTCCCCTGTTCAAGACGTTCCACATCAACATCTTGGAGGCCATGGCGGTCCTTCTAACTCTGAAGAAACTATCCCCGCCTCCCTCGATCCACATTCGTCTAACCCTAGACAACTCGGTGGTAGTTCGATGTCTCAATCGCCAAGGCTCAAGATCGCCCCAGATAAATCAGGTGCTTCTCCCAATCTTCCGTCTGGCAGAGAAGAAGAAGTGGCACCTGTCTGCAGTTCACCTACAAGGATTCCGCAACGTAACAGCGGATGCTCTATCTCGAACAAACCCGATAGAGTCGGAATGGTCTCTAGACGCAAGATCATTCTCCTTCATCTCTCACCAAGTCCCAGAACTTCAGATAGATCTCTTCGCAACGAGCGACAACAATCAACTTCCTCGGTATGTGGCCCCGTACGAGGACCCCAATGCAGAAGCAGTGGATGCCATGTCACTGGACTGGAACAGATGGTCCAAGATCTACCTGTTCCCTCCCACCAACCTTCTGCTGAAAGTCCTCTCCAAACTGAGAACCTTCAAAGGGACAGCGGCCCTAGTGGCTCCCAAGTGGCCCCGGAGCAACTGGTACCCCCTGGTCCTGGAGCTGCAGCCCAAGCTGATCCCTCTCCCGGGCCCAGTTCTCTCCCAACAAGTACAGAAGTCGACTGTCTTCGCTTCATCATCGAAAATCAAGGACCTTCATCTCATGATTTTCTCTCCCTAGCCGCAAAGAAGAGGTTTGGGATCTCGAAGAAAAGTCTAGACTTCCTCGAGGAATACAAGACCGAATCCACAAGACGGCAATACGAATCATCCTGGAGAAAATGGGTCTCTTTCGTCAAGACAAAAAATCCTAAAGAAATCACAATTGATTTCTGCATGTCCTTCTTCATTCACCTTCATGGACAAGGATTAGCAGCCAATACGATTTCAACCTGCAAATTGGCCTTGACCAGACCAATTCTGTATGCCTTCCAAATTGATCTGTCCAGCGACATCTTCAATAAACTACCGAAAGCATGTGCTCGTCTACGCCCAGCACCCCCACCGAAACCGATCTCCTGGTCATTAGACAAGGTGCTCCATTTCGCCTCCAACTTGGATAATGATTCATGCCCTCTCAAGGATCTGACTCAGAAAGTTATATTTCTCTTTGCTCTTGCTTCGGGAGCCCGAGTCAGCGAAATAGTGGCATTATCAAGAGAAGAGGGTCACATCCTGTTTACTGATACAGGAGACATTACCCTCTCCCCTGATCCGACGTTTCTCGCCAAAAATGAATTACCCACCAAAAGATGGGGCCCCTGGAGAATATGCCCCCTGAAGGAAGATGTCTCTTTATGCCCAGTAGAGAGCCTCAAGGTCTATCTTCGCAGAACTTCGAACTTTGGTGGAGGCCAACTCTTCAAAGGAGAAACATCGGGCAGCGACCTGTCACTGAAACAATTAAGAGCGAAAATCACCTACTTCATTCGCAGAGCGGATCCTGACAGTACACCCGCCGGTCATGATCCTAGGAAAGTTGCATCATCTCTGAATTTCTTTCAGAGTATGGACTTTGAAAGCCTTAAAAGCTTCACAGGCTGGAAGTCCTCGCGCGTTTTCTTTAAACATTATGCGAAACAAGTGCACGAAGTCAAACATTTTGTGGTAGCCGCAGGTAGTGTTATGAAACCTGCACCTAACTCTGCATAGAAAAGTGAGTTACTTGGGACTCTAACTCTTCGGGTGCCTATGTTGACCCTCGAGCGATACATAGTGATGTCGAAAACACTTAGTGCTTTTATAACTGTTCTTATCCCAGGTGAAATGTCATAGTTGTCACACAAGTGCCGCATGCCCTGAGCATGATGTGTTTTAATCAAAGACTAACGTTCCTCGAGAACGAGTGCCTACTAATAAATTTGAAATTCCTTTTCAGATTCAAGAGCAAGTCTTTATTACTATGTACATTATAATTACTGTAAATGAGCTTTACTTATTGCTGCAATTCATTTAATTTCTGCATTTGTGAAATAAAATTTCTATTTTATTACCTGTGCGTCTCAATCAGCTCCTACTTACTATGAAATACATGCCTGTCATAGTTTTATTATCCCCTTTCCTTATGGTTCATGGAGAAATTAAGATACTAACTCTTAATTTATATTCACTCTGATTATGTAATGTTCCAATACGAATACTTACTCTTCATACCCTGGAGATGAAACCAACCTTCTCAGCACACAGTGTCCAACCACCACTGGTCTGCTTTCAGAATGTTCCTATACGAATGCCAAACATTCAGCTTCGTCTCCAAGTTCTTCAAGTTCTTCTATCAGGGTGAATAGTCCTTCAATACCACTTTGACGTCGGCATGGCCCGTGGGAACTTCACTGCCAAGGGGGGCAGGAAGATTCTTCCCTACGGTTCTTTACTAAGATTACTATGCTATTTTGTCAATGCCCTTGGCACTTACTAATAGGGGAAAATCTACCACGATACATTGATTCTCTGGTATTCTTCCATCAGGACGCCATGGCTTGAGCCCAAAAAACGGATTTTGAGCGAAGCGAAAAATCTATTTTTGGGTGAGATAGCCATGGCGTCCTGATGGACCCTCCCTGCTACTTCATCCAGTTTTTAGGTCCCACCCTGCTCTGCTGTATCATGGTGATCGGCAAGCAACTGGCTTCAGGATGAAGACGGTCGTGACGTCATTTAAGCAATGGCGCCCGTTTGTTTACGTCTCGAGTACCAGAAGTAGCCACGGATGAGATTAGCTATGGAACGGCTCCCAGTTATTCTCAGCCCTTACACACCGAAGCATTAACTCTGTTCGGGGTGTAGATAGCTATGTGGCGCGTTAATACATGCGTCCCCTGTTGATATACGATGTCTTAAAAGGAAACCTTTAGGATACTCGCTCCAGAAGTTAGAAATCTGTGATAACCTGTGGTTAAATTCTCTGGGAATATCTTAGTAGTTATTTACCCAAGGAAGCTACCAAAAAGGAACCTTCCATCAGGACGCCATGGCTATCTCACCCAAAAATAGATTTTTCGCTTCGCTCAAAATCCGTTATATATATATATATATATATATATATATATATATATATATATATATATATATATATATATATATATATATATATATATATATATATATATATATATATATCGTTATTTGCACAACTTTTTCTTTGTAAAACAAAATGTTGCCTGATATTTCAGTCTTCCATATTCATGAGTGTGAAAACATAAAAGATGATTGGCAAATAAAAATACATTATATTGTTAAAATGTGAGGAAAATGCCATTATACAAAATGATATTTTTTTACAATACAAACCAAATTTCCACTCAGTAGAGAATATTTCTTGATATTACACTTCAGGCGTTAATCATTCTACGAAATAAGGCAATAAATAAACTGTAAAAAAGATACTTTACTGTAATTAAAATGAGTAACGACGATATCATATTCTATTGTCCATCTATATAAAAAAAAAAAAAAAAAAAAAACCAGGCAAGTCCGTGTAGTGTAATCACAAAACCCTATTTAGCAATTATGTTTACCAGTATAATATTGAAGTATTATTATTATTATTATTATTATTATTATTATTATTATTATTATTATTATTATTATTATTATTATTATCAGCTGACCTACATCCCTGGCTGGAAAAGCAGGATTCTAAAACCCCAAGGCCTCTAACAAAGAAAAAAATACCCCATTGAGGAAAAGGAATAAATTAATTAAACTGCAAGAGAAGTATTAAACAACTGAAAAAATATCTTAAGAAGAGTAACACCAATAAAACAGATCCTCGTGGTATACAGATAGTCAATAACAATTTATAAGTAATAAATTAACATCGCAATAAAGGAACTGCGTCTAGTTTTTCAAGGAAATTAAATGAAAATTCTTGGGGAAAAAATTCGCGGACAAAATGCGTTACACGCCAACAGAATAT
>NC_090735.1:35541858-35546858 GCF_036898095.1 Palaemon carinicauda | reverse complement strand
TGATTGTTATTACTTCTCTTGAAGTTAATTCATTTTCTTATTTCCTTTCTTAACCGGGCTAATTTTCGCTGTTGGAGACCTTGGGCTTATAGCTTTATGCTTGTCCAGCTAGGGTTGTATCCTAGCTAATAATAATAATAATAATAATAATAATAATAATAATAATAATAATAATAATAATAATAATAATAATAATAATAATAATAATAATAATAATAAGAGGAATTGAAGATGTTTGAAGTACCTAACTCATTTTTTTTCTATGTATCATAGTGCTTTGAATACTTATGTGTAAAGTTATATATTAGGGGAAAACATCCACATTTTAATTGATATACTATAAAATTTCATAATTTTGTAAAACTTCATTACTCGTCTTGCCGTCGTTGAAAAATTTATGAAGACTTCAACGCTCAAAAAGTTAATTAAGTAAACAAATAAAACTTTTTGATATACAACGAACAATATGTTTGAACAAAATGCTTTTCAATCGGCAATCTCGTTTACCAAACCTCATGTAATCATTGTGTTTTGGATGAAGAATCTATATTAATTTCTTGAATATAGGTTTCAAGGTCTATAGACCTTGATGGGTTTAGTCATACAAGACTAGCTTACGTAACCTATCGCATAAATGGAATTGCTCTCAGACAGAGTTATTTTTTCATATTTATGTTTGCATTTACAAAAGACAAACCATTCCTGTATCTTGTATTTGTGTTTAGAATACATATAGTCAATTAAATTTTTACATCATGACTTCGTGAATATTATGCTCAAAAGAGGTAGAATTTAATTGATTATCATTAAGTATCTAAGACAACATGTAAATCCTTGGTGTAAATTCTTGAGACATTTAAAAGACGGCATTACCTTTATGAGAAATGTAAAACAATTTAAATGCAGTCGTTAAAAGCACAATCACAAGTCATAGGGGTTATATAAACTCTTTTTCCTTCTGTACCCATTAGGCATTTTGATAAATTCCTGTGTACCCTTAGAATATAGAAGGAAAAAGAAAAACAATGAAATTGATATTGATATAATTGTATTATTCAATCTTAATACAAATTAAATCATGTATTACGCAGTACTGATGTGCTGAAATAACTATACTCAGCTTAGAGCTTTTGCTCAGAGAGTTTATGCTTCAAATCAAATAAAAAAAAAACAACAATTTAACCATAAAAGAAACGCTTTTTGGTACAGCCTAGGAGCAAGTGGTGGACTACCCTTAAATCTGCAGTATTTGGTGTAGATATAACAGTTCCTCCTTTACTTAAACCAGATGGCTCTGTCACTCACTGTCCAACGGAAAAGGCAACCCTATTGGCAGATGTGTTTGACAGCAAGCAGAGTAATGAGAAACTCAAACTTCCTCATTCCTGTTTTCCTGAGGATAAACTAACCAGTTTAGCTTTTCGATCTCGTGAGATTCAAGCTCTGTTGATGTACCTTGATGCTTATGGAGGTGTAGATCAAAATAGTATTTTTTCCTTGGTTTTTAAAAAAAACTACAGATTTTTTAGCTACAAAGTTATCTGTTATTTTGCGCAAGTTAGCAAGAAGAGTAGCTTTTAGCACTTGTTTGAGAATTGATAATGTTACTCCACTATGTAAATGTGTTTGTGGTAGCTCGTCTAACTGATTACCACCCAATTTCCATAACTCCCATATTATCTAAAGCCTTTGAACGTCTTTTGGCAAAACGTCTCACTAGGTATGCTGAAGGTAGTCATCTGTTCCCTAGTTTTCAATTTGGTTTTCGTGAAGGCCTTGGAGCCTGTGATGCCCTTCTTACAATCTCCAATGCTGTACAGAAATCCCTTGATTGTGGTCAGGCAGTTCGTATGATTGGCCTTGATTTTAGTGTTGCCTTTGACCGTATTAATCATGAGGCCCTTGTTTTCAAACTCAAACAGTTGGGAGTGAGTGGATCATTTCTTAGCATCATTATTGAAATTTTAAGTAATAGATTGCAAAGAGTTGTTGTTGATGGGCACCATAGTGAGCATAGGAATGCAATATCTGGTGTTCCTCGGGGTAGTGTTCTTTGACCATTACTTTTCATACTATATACACATGACATGTGGTTTGGTCTAGAATTGACAAGATTGTTGCGTATGCAGATGATGCTGCTCTCTTTGCATCAGTTTCATCCCCTAAATGTATATCTGGGGTTGCTGAATCTCTTAATAGAGATCTAGCTAAAATTGGTGCATGGTGTAAATTATTGGGTATGAAGTTGAATCATAACAAAACTCAAATTATGATTGTAAGTAGGTCAAGGATCGTGGCTCCTCAATATCTTGATCTCAGCATTGATAATGTTTCTTCAACTTTGTATGACTTTCAAAATTCTAGGTGTGATTCTCGACAGCAAATTTACTTTTGAGAAACACAATAGGTCTGTGTCATCTTCAATTTTACAAAACAATTGACTTATTGAAAAAGTCTTTCTAGATTTTCGGTGATCAATCTATTCTGAAGAAGTGTTTTAATTCTTTCTTAATTGTTCTCCAGTCTGGTCTTCAGCTGCCAATTCTCATCTTGATTTTTTGGATAGGAACTTACGGTCTATTAAAATTCTTATTCCTGATCTAGATTTTAATCTGTCTCCGTCGTTCAATTAGTTCATTATGCCTGTTGGATATAATTTTTCTATAGTTCTGACCATCCTTTACATTCAGATCTTCCTGGACAGTTCCATCCTGTTCTAATAGTCAGGCCTTCTCCATCAAGAGGCTGTGATCAAGTTGTGGAATGATCTTCCTAATGGGGTAGTTGAATCAGTGGAACTTTAAAAATTCTAACTCGCAGCAAATGTTTTTATGTTGATCAAGCTTAAAGTCCTTTTTTATAATTTATATATCAAATATCTGTTTTAATGTTGTTAATGTTTTTTAATTATTTTATCTTAACTCTCATTACTTCTTAGATCGTTTATTTATTTCCTTATTTCCTTTCCTCACTGGACTTTTTTTCCTTGTTGGAGCACTTGGGCTTATAGCATCTTGCTTTTCCAACTACGGTTGTAGCTTAGCTAGTAATAATAATAATAATAATAATAATAATAATAATAATAATAATAATAATAATAATAATGATAATAGCATTGTCTTTTCTCTTAGATCCAATATACCCTCCGGAAGAGTAAAAATGTACCTCTGAGTGTCTATGTACCCCACGTTGAGAACCAATGTAAATTCAATAGTTGCATAGTTAAACAATGGAAGAATAAGATTTATAGTGAGGAAGACTAAATAACAATTGCCATAAAATGGAAAAGATAAAGGAACTCTTATTATATCCATAGAATTTGTAATTTTAAATGATAAATGAATTCTTATTAAAATAATAACTGATTATGAAAAGAAAGATAACTTATTCGATAACGTCAATCGTTGGAAAGACTATTATGACTGACAAAGAGTCTGAGACTTTATAATTGACAGATATAGTTTATAAGAAAACTATAGGATCACAAAAGAAAGCAAAGGAGATACGACAAGGTAGACGATCAAAGTAAGCAATTATGCTTATTGGTAGTTATTGGAAGTCAAAGGGAATATTCAAAGGCTTTGTCAGTGATACTGAAAACAGCGTGAAAGTACCCTATAGAATATACAAATGGCGTGGGAAGTTATACAAAAAATAAAAATTCAATGGAATACCATAAACACCACTCACAAAAGATATTTTTTTCTATAATATAGAATTCAAAGTAATGTGAGTTTAAGTATATATTATAAAAACTTTTAAAGAAAACTAAGAGTAAGTTTGTATTTCAATTCAAAATGAGGAGCTCTAAATATAAAAGGTTTTTACGCAAAGGTACAAAAATTTTTTAAAGATAAAATGATATATGTTGAGTTAATAAAAAAGAGAAGGTATCAATAGGATGAACAAGTGATGCAGATAATTGATTTCCACTTTCAAAATATTGTGTTGATGTGAGTTCATGGTAATTGTAAAGAAGATGGATAGCTAAAGACGAAAATACCGAATGGGAAACGGTAAGTCTATGTTAATGGAAAAATCTTTGCAATGAACTAAAATTGCTTAAAGGAATAAGGAATCAGAATTTAAGGAACAACGGTTAAGATAACAATTTTATGCAAGTAGCTTAACTTATCAAATATGGCGGAGATCTTGGGATTGAAATAAAGTCCTAAGATCCTGAAAACATAAATTATAAAAATTTAAAAAAAAAAAATTAAAATTTACTGTTGAGTTTTGGCTAATTATAATACCTTAGCAAGCAGGTTAAGGGGACCAGCCGCTATGGTGTTTGAGAGAATAACTTAAAAAAATCAAAAATCCTTTCATTGTAACTATTTATGCAAAAACATATCGTACATGCTCTCTAGAAGTCTCAGTCAATTATATTTACAAATAAGGAAGCTAAAGTGGTCTTTAAATGATAACGTCATCTTTACTGCGTCGCATGTATGACTGAGTTTGACAGAATTGTATTTGTGTGTTTATTTTTAGACTTATGTAGCGATAGTTTTACTTAGGGTTTGTAATCTCGTACGTCTGGCAGATATGGAAGGCATTGGATGAGGGCAGGCGAAATCAAACAAGGATTTATGGGAAGAACAGCCAGAGTTTCCAAAGATGTATAGAAGTTATGTAGCATATGTGTTTGTTTTCTTGCAGTTCGTATGTACATTGTGTTTTCCCGTCTTCGTGAACTTTATAGCAAGGCCAATGTTACCTAAGGTCAGAGAAAGAACATAAAGTAAGCAGAAACCAACAAAAAAAGAACTAAAAAGAGATGGAAACATTTAAAAGAGTACAAAGCTAGAACATTCTAACTAAAACTCTGGGAACAATGAGAGGTCGCTGGCAACTCATCAGACCTTTGCACCAAGTGTAGTAGTAAACTCATGGTTTAAATATCGCGTTTAAGGAGCCTTCCTGTAGGAATAAAGAATAAAAGTAAAGAGTAAGGCTATCATGATAATGTAATCTTGATGTTTTTAAGAAAAAAGCAA
>NC_090735.1:35514358-35529358 GCF_036898095.1 Palaemon carinicauda | reverse complement strand
GATATTGCCCTGCTTTTATCAGTCAGCTGACTTTGTCCTTTTAATTTTTCCCTTTAACTCTGGGTTGAAGAATTATTTTTTTCTTTTCTTCTATATGTGTGATTTGGCCTCTACTTCTCGCTAAGTATCTTTTGAAGAAACAATAGGTACTTATAAAGTATTCTCTATGTCTATGTCATTTAAATCATACGAAGCGTAACTCATAAGATTCCCAGTTGGTAAACTTTTATAATATTCAGAAGTAGCTGGATTAAGTCATGTTCTGCTCAGTCTATTCCTACACACACACACACACACACACACACACACACACACACATATATATATATATATATATATATATATATATATATATATATATATATATATATATATATATATATATATATATATATATATATATATATATATATATATATATATTTATATATGAGAAAAAATTACATAATTCATTTTTAACTCAGAGTACATATATTGCTGTGAACCTTAATCATTAAGAAATTATATTTTCTTATCAATATTTATCTGATATATTATTGATCTGTCTTAAAATTTCTAATTTCTCCCTAATCTAATACTGAGATTTTTTTTCCAATTGAGATTTGTAATTTATATTTCTAAAATCCAAATGTTTTAGTTTTAGAATTCTCTTCAAATATTGAAATGCCTGAAATTCCGTTTCCTTTATAAGAATCTGCATGTGAAATTTATATGTTCTGATGTATATATTCGATGTAGTTCAAGTTCCTTGTCTAGCTCTAATTCTTAAGTTTGAAAGCGATAGAAAAAGCACATTGTTTTATTAGTTTTAAACAGTAAAAATCTTATTTTATGCAAAGACATTTTGAAAATGCTAGTGATTCTGACCAATAAATAGTAAGGCTTTTGAAATTCTAATTGAGGAAGAAGACTAAGAGAGAGAGAGAGAGAGAGAGAGAGAGAGAGAGAGAGAGAGAGAGAGAGAGAGAGAGAGAGAGAGAGAGAGAGTTACAAGGAGTTGCAAGGATTTTGGATGTCCCAAAGACCTTTTAGTCTATCCGTAGACTCCAATTGCTTTTGTGTAGAGTGAATTTGTTTAAACGCTTAGAAGGTTTCTATGATCTTGTTTTACTTATTCTTGAATTAATTTACCGTGTTACTGTTTAATTACATTCTCTGGAAGCCTGTTCCATATATTTGCTACTTTGTATGTAAAGAAATTTCCGCAATGAGTGGTGTTGTATCTTTTCAATTCCAGTGACCTATGCCCTGAATTGCTCTAAGCGTGATGAGGTTGTTGTAAATAACATATATTACTCCTTTTAGAATTTCAAATGTATCTATTAGCTGTCCCCTTAATCGTCGAGGTTGTTGATCAAATAAGATCAAACGCTCCATCCTCTGTCTATATTCAAATTGTTTTAATATTGTAACTAGTTAGGTGCCCCTAGCTTGCACTGCTTACATCTTATCTATATGCTACTAAATACTTGGAGCCCAGACTTTGAATCTGTATTCTAGATGTGGTCTTAATAGTGATGTGTACAGCTTCAGTACAATGCGTTTGTTTCTGTATTTGAATTATCTCTTTATGTAACTTATCAGTTTTTCTGCTTTCTTTTAATTTTTTATGCCTTGTTTGGTGAGTTTTAAATCCACCTAGTCCTCAATATTTATTTCATTACCCAGCAGTGAGTAATCTGATTGTATGTTGCTATAACCTATGTGCATAACTTTGCATTTCTCACAGTTGGAAGTCATTTGCAATTTTCTGGACCATTCTCCCAACTTCATTAGATCCTCTCTTAAGGCCTCTACGTCTTTTGAGTTCGCATCATGTAGGCCCAGTTTAGTATCGTTGGCAAATTTGGCTACTCTACTAGTTACTCCCAAATCTGTGTTGTAAATGTAAATCAGAAATAGTATTGGCCAATGATGGATCCTTGAGGTACTCCGCTAGTAACAGCTTCCCACTCTGAAGCTTCTCCATTGATTACAACTCTATCTTCTGTTCGTTAGCCAATCTTCGATCAATTCAGCTGGCTCATTAATTATACCTAGTGTGCTAATTTCAACCATTAATTTTCAGTGGGTGACTATGACATAAGCCTTTTGAAAGTCTACGTATATGAAGTCTATTACCCTGCTTTTGTCATATATACTAAACATGTTATGGGAAAATTCCAACAGATTTGTCACAAAGGGTCTTTTTTGTCTAAAAGTGAGAGAGAGAGAGAGAGAGAGAGAGAGAGAGAGAGAGAGAGAGAGAGAGAGAGAGAGAGAGAGAGATTGTAGGTCAAGTTCTGTTATTTACTTTGTATTGACTCATATTCATTACCAGTGAAATATCGAACAATTAATGTTCAACATTAACTGGTCCAATAACAAACGTTTTCCGTGATCATAATAGAGAATTGTGTTCAATGAACTTTTGAGGAATCATTTGATTGCATTCGGCGAGAAACCGTTTGGAAAATATTACTCTAAAAGGATGGCACAGAGAAAGTCTCTTCGTGAAGGCATTGGGATTATTGCACGTATCGTTGGAATACAAAATCATTAATGCAACACAAATGTGTTATATTTTGTGCCAGGAGAGCTTTTGGCGTCTACTTCAGAGTACGTTGCATTAGAATATCAAGTTGCGGGGAACGTTGCCGAGTTTATGGATTGAATACCTGAAATCATCGTTGCGTTTACAATAAAAGTAACGCGTCATAATAGTAAAAAATTTTCACTATACCTGTAGTTCAGACAGACTCCCTTAACGAAGGCTTCTATTTTCCGATGTCTGGTTCTGTATGATATTTAAAAAAAAGATGATTAATTTTTTTATCATAACAAGGCATATCAGATTAAAGATTGGGGTTGACTCCCGTAAACCACACTTTAAAGAAAAAAAAAGAACTATAGAAGTACTAAGAGTTAGAAAAGATTTTTCGTGAATACGTATTTGAGGTAAAATCATAGAGCAGTTGTTCCGGAGATGGTTAATATTGAAATAATGTTCAACCTCGACCTTTCAAGTTCATCAAGTATTTCTGGTTTATCCGTTGTAGCTGAGGTTTTACCAAGTTGAAGAAGTCGGGAAAATGTCACTGAGGAAATCCTTTCCGAAATCTGAAGACCACAGAGAGAGGAAGAGAGAGTAAAAAAAAAAAAAAGATTATAAGCGCCTTACAAAGATGAATAATTTTAGTGATATATATATATATATATATATATATATATATATATATATATATATATATATATATATATATATATTTATACATTATATATATATATATATATATATATATATAAATATATTTATATATATATATATATATATATATATATATATATATATATATATATTTATATATATATATATATATATATATATATATATATATATATATATATATATACTGTATATATATATACAGTATATATATATACATATATATATATATATATATATATATATATATATATATATATATATATATATACATATATATATATATATATATATTTATATATATATATATATATATATATATATATATATATATATACATATATATATATATATATATATATATATATATATATATATATATATACTGTATATATATATATATATATATATATATATATATATATATATATATATATATATATATACATATATATATATATATATATATATATATATATATATATATATATATATATATATATATATATATATATAGGATCACCGATACTGCCAAAGGGAGACGAAATCAATGGGTCAAGTGTAGCTAAAGGATAACAGAAGAGGAACGACAGTATTCTGAGTGGACGTCTTATTTGATTAATCATTTTGCTGCGGCTTCCTTACATCACTATGATTAAAGGAAGTATGGGAGAGGAAGCTCTGGCACTGAAGGGCTCAATAGATGATCGCAGAATGAAGTAACTTGGCGGCATATCAGACGATGTTCCATCTTAATCCTGATTTATTTTTACCTCAGTAGAAAAAGACGGATTATAGTTACGTTCACTATCGTGTATACTTATATATCTATTTATGTATTCTTTATTTATATACACGTAAAAATTTCCCGTAAGAAAAGGCAGAAAACACTTGAATAAATGTTGCCAGGCATTTATCATTTTAAAAACAACATTGACGTTAGGGATTGATATTAAGGTCATCATTTAGGGTCGTGGTGGCCGATGTGGTAACGTCCCAGAGCGGTGAACGCCAGACTGGGGTTTGAGTCCCGCTTAAACTCGTTAGTTTCTTTGGTCGCTGCAATCTCACCATCCTTGCGACCTGAGGATAGGGGGTTTGATGGAGCCTTTAGGTCTATCTGCTGAGTTATCAGCAGCCATTGCCTGGCCCTCATTGATCCTAAATTGGGTGGAAAGGGGGCTTGGGTGCTGATCATATGTTTATATAGTCAGTCTAGGGCACTGTCACTGTCCCTTGCCTTTACCATTCCTGATTGGCATTTAAACCTTTAAACCAACACGTAAGAAATAATGACAAAGTAGGGTACACATTACAGTCGCCTGTAGTTTACCGAAATACGGCGGAGAACAATATATTTTTTAACGGAGAATTTCCAATTGAAATTACGGTTTTATTTTAACAAGAATATTATTCCATTTGTATTCCGTATATTGGACAGTATACGCTCTTCCAGTACATTTTTGATCGATATAAAATTTTTTTTTTCTATGTACTGCGGAGACATAATATCTCTCTCTCTCTCTCTCTCTCTCTCTCTCTCTCTCTCTCTCTCTCTCTCTCTCTCTCTCTCTCTCTCTCTCTCTCTCTCAACAATACAAGAATCAAACGAAAACCAGGAGTGCAAAATTCCATTTATGTATGTTTCAACCAGCATACCGAAATATGTTCGGTGATTTGCCCAAACTCGAAATAATATCAAAATCATTTGGATGATCTGCATTGTCCAATTTTAGATTTATTATTATTATTATTATTATTATTATTATTATTATAATTATTATTATTATTATTATTATTATTATTATTATTATTATTATTATTATTATTAGTTCTCCCTTTTCATCATACTTGTCTTTAAGAATATCATCATAGATTATTGTTCATGCTTTACAGAAAAATTGATAAAGCAGTAATTTTGAAGAAGGAAACAAAAAAAAAACAAAAAAAATTCACCATATTAATCATGTTGAATGAGATTTTTACCAACCTCTATATCAGTAAGATAAATATGTAAAAAATGTACAACGAATAACATGGCTCTTTCTTTGCATTCTTGTTGCGATACTATATACCGTATATAAAATATTAAATTCAGTGTATATATATATATATATATATATATATATATATATATATATATATGTATATATATATATATATATATATATATATATATATATATATATATATATATATATATATATATATATATATATATGTTAGTGTGGTACTTTTATAAACACACATTAGTTTTCCAATCAAATGTCTCTTCAATATGTTGTAATGTTTAGACTTGGTAGGTTACTTCTTCTGAATAAGTCTAAGTAAGTTAACTATAAAACAGTTTATTACTTTAAAAACAGTTATTAACATCTCCATCACAAGAGTATAGATGGTTTGGTCGGATGACCATTCCGTATAACCGCTTGACCAGAAGTAACTAAAATATCCATATTGATGATAACGTCTAGTTAGTTATCTCAGCATTTAATGATATATGTAAACACAACATTAATACCGAAAGGTACTTAGATCCGGTGAGATACAACTCTTTCTCACGGCTTGTATTGTGTTTACTCTTCATGAAAAATGTTACATTGCAAATGGTTAGCAGTGTGTTGACTTTCACATCCTGCTTATGACTGATTTAGCGTTCTCACACTCGCTCCTAATTTCTACATTGACTTCTTAGGTCATGGATTTAAACATGTAATTTTACATACATTACATTAGCTCGGTCAGCTACCTTCAATTAATTGAACTCTAATATGTTTACTAGGAGTGTGACTGGATATATATATATATATATATATATATATATATATATATATATATATATATATATATATATATACATATATATATATATATATATATATATATATTATTTTTTTTCAACTTTAGCCATAAAAAACGATGAAGGGTGAATGTTCAAATAGGTACATTTAAAGGAAATTACATACCTAACAGATATTGCCAAAACAAAGAAAAATGCATGGAAAATACAGATCATATATATGGTACATTGCTAGCAAATGATTATATGGTACCAAAAAAAAAAAAATACTGATGTACATATGATTCGGTAACTTGTAAAGAATAGTTGTCACCTTTGTCAAAAATACAGATTATTATAATACGGTGACTAATAAAGAATATTTGTTACCTTGGTGAAAATATAATTTTAGTGCACAAACACGAATTCCTGGTACGTACACGTACCACGGTTTCGCATATATATATATATATATATATATATATATATATATATATATATATATATATATATATATATATATATATATATATATATATATATATATATTATTTTTATATATAGGGCTTATATATTTTATTAGATGCCCATAGATTCTTTATTTTAACATTTAGGGCTTATACATTTTATCAGATGCCCATAGATTCTTTATTTTAACATTTAGGGTTTATATATTTTATTAGATGCCCAAAAAAATGATTCATATTTTAAATGTTTTTAAAATGCAAATGTTCTTGAGTCTCTTCAACTACATATTACTAGCGTACTAACTGCTTTTCGTGCACAACACTTTTCCAAGACAATTGTACTCCTTTGAGCGAATGAAGGGGCAAATTTCAAACAGCTTTAAGCTGAAATAAATAAGGAGTTTTGTCTGGACATGGCAAAACATTCTGTTTGATCTCCATCTTATTTTTCCTTAACCTACGCCAAACAAAGATGTTAACGGCGATAAATATCATCACCGTAACGCTGATTGCTGCTAGTAACATGTAGAAACGAAGATCTGCATAAGTCGGTGACGGGTGGTCCATCTCGGTTAATTTCATCAACCGCTTAGCCACTCATGCGTTGTATGGGAAAGGTAAAGATGGGATTGTAGTCGACCACGTGAAATTCGCGAAGTAGGCCCATTCTCTGATGATAGTGTTGATTCCTCGGACCGTGTAATTCGTGGATGTACCGATGCAACCATCTGCTGCAACGAAGATTTGGGAATAGGACGTGGATCCGTCCGGGTATGATACATTGAAGCCGGCCTTGTCGTATCGTATCCACGAGCCGTTGTTCAGTCTGCAATTGAACTTATTATCGTCACAGGGATAAAGATTTTTCAGACAATTTTCATGTGTATGGGAGAGAGCACCGTTTAGCACTATACCTAACTCGCATGAATCCATTGAGTTTTTATGGAATTCAAAGGAGTCAGCTGTACATATATTTTCATTCATTGCGTCTGAACAGTGAGTTAATTGATTTAAGTCTTTAATGACCGTATATGTTTCCTTGTCTGGGGAAATCAATACGTGTCCTGTCCAACTGGATATTACTGGATTTGAGTGATTCGTCATGAAAGTCGGAAGTGGTGATATCCTGTAAGATTGCTAGGCATCGGAAGAATCAAAGGGAATTATAATCATAATCCTGTGATTTTCAACGCTTACTGTAATTAGGCCGTGATAAGATTCTAACCTACGTGCGTCTAACAAAGGAACATAACCTAATTTCTCGCGTACGTTCTCCACAATTAACGTAAAGTCTCTTATCGGCAACAAATGCGGTGACAGTACACCTTTAGTCGCTAACGTAATAGCTTCCACATAGTCTTTTGATTTTTAAATGAAATATGCAATTCTATTATGGATATGATCTATTTTTTAATTATAATACGTTAACGTTGCCAACAAATCTTGTACTTCCATAATCTGACTGATATTACTAGAATGTTCGTTCACCAAACTCATAATTTGATTGATTGAAGCTAACTGATTCCTTAGTTGTGATAAAACTAATTCGTTTTCATGAGTCAAAAACTCAATTTTCTTATTTTGATTACTAATCTTCAGACGATTGGAAATCCCTAAGCCTAAACTTGCAATAGATCCAAAGATGTTTAGTGCAGCAAAAATAAACGGGTTACGTTTTTCAAGGTTAGTGTGTCTTACTGTCCACATCAAAAGGTCACGAGCCAAAGATTCTGCCTCGCAAGTCTTATTTTGCAAGTCGTCGGATAGAATCTCTGCAACTTTTAGTGTCGATGCAAGCGAACTCTCTGTATTAAAAGGAAAGCGTCTTCTATGCATTTCATTTAATGAAGCAGCAAACCTTGAAATGGCGCTCTTTAAGCTAGTGACGTCATTCTCTGGGAGAAAAATTAAAATTGCTTGCATGCGTACTTCTATAACTATGTTACTTGATGTAATAAAAACGTCTTGTCTCTCTACTATAGTGCCATATTTAAAATCTATACTTTTAGTTTTAGAGCTCTTCCCACACGAGAAAAATGTCTGAGCGAACAATATCACTCCTAACAAAAAAAACTTCATCTTGGAAACCTGTAACGAGAAAAATATATGTAATTACTCCTGTATTAAGAAGAAAAAAATGTTAACATATAAATTTCAAAGATAAAAAAAAAAAAATTCCCTCACTTCCTTCTCTCTTATTTTAATTTCTTATGTGAGACAATGGTACAATTCTCTCATCAGTGGGTTGGGATACGTTTTGAACTCTAAATCTATTGGCCGTTAATGTTTCCAAAATACTAAATGGGCCTTCAAACTTGGTGTTAGTTTATACTTGAGTCCTTTACATACATTTACCTGTATGTATACATTATCACCCACGGTATATGTTTTAGTTGGCTTCGCTATTTTATCATGATTCCTTTTCATTATGATTTGTGATTCTTCTAAATTCTTTCGAAGGATATCAAAACGACTTTTGCTTGCATTTATACATTCTTTTAAAGGATTTGATAGATTAGTTGTAGGCTTTAATACATGGAAAGGCGTTCTAACTGGGGTACCATACAATGCCTCGTGCGGCGACATTTTAATTGATATATGATATGAATGATTCAGAGTACTTAGTACCGCAGGTATTGCAATATCCCAGTTGGGGTCTGATCCCCCTAGTGTTAATCTTAATATGTTTAAAACCTTCCTATTCGCTCTTTCCACTAGCCCATTTGACTCTGGGTGATAGATCATTCTCCACCCAAGTCTGAGATTATCATGTGTGGAATTCCATGTTTACAAATGTAACACTCGTAAAACTTCCTAGCGCATTCAATCGCAGTTTTAGTTTTAAGCGCTATCAGTTCTGTATATCGAGTCAAAGCATTTACGATTACTAAGAGGTGCTTCTTTCCTCTGTCTGACTCGTAAAATCCTGTTAATAAATCTAAATGTATCCTTTCAAAGGGTTGATTGGGCATAGGATAAGCCCCTAGGCTGATAGGTGTTTTTGTGTGCCCTTTGTTTTCCTAACAAGTGCAACAATTAGCTATGTGTTTTTTTTATATCTGTAAGTATCGTATGCCAATAAAACGTGGTTTTGGCTTTCTGTGACATTATTGAGAACCCCGGGTGTCCATGCAATGGATTTGCATGCAACCAATTCAGGACAGTGGATATTAGTGAGATTGGTACCACTACCTGGTCGTTAGTCACATGTGGTGTATTGCGGGTTTTCCTTGTCACGGATCTACACAGAATATTGTCTTTGATTATATAATTCTGCCGCGTATACTTTATATATTCCCTTTCCTTACAATTTCCTTTCAAAGCATTTATAATTTTTTTCTAATTTCTGATCTTTTCTTTGCTCAATCTGTAATAATTCAGCGCTCCAGCCCAGATCTTCCTGTTCAGATACAGTTTTAACAATAGGCATGGATGTTAATATATCTATTAATTCAGCTAAGGGCTCCGTACAAGATGATACGGGATTGCGTGATAATGCATCAGCAATGATATTTGCTTTCCCTGTTAAATACCCGATTCTTGCGCCAAAATCTTTGATGATCAAATGCCACCGAGTTCGTTTGGGGCTGTGACTAAAGCCTTTAAAGAAGTCGGTATATTATGCACTAGTGAATTAACAATAGATAGTCCTTCCTTGTCTATTACTGCATACTTACTTTCGGAAGTTCTCAGTTTTCATGAATGAAAAGCTATCGGGAAAAATTGTTTTTCATATTGCCGAAGCAGTACCCCTCCTACTACTACTAAGTCTGAGGCGTCTGTTGCAATGAAGAATTCCTTACCGAAGTCAGGAAATTTTAAGATAGGAGAACTACACAGTTCATCTTTTAAGGTATTAAACGCCTGTTGATGCTGCTCAGACCATATGAAATCTACGCCCTTCTTCGTAAGATCAGTTAGGGGAGCGGCTATTATTGAATAATTTCGTATAAAACGCCTGTAATACCCACTACACCCCAGATATTGCTGTATTCCCTTGACATTAGTAGGTATCGGAAAGTTACGGATAGCTGACACCTTATCGTGGACTACTTTAAGACCTTGGCTAGACACCGTAAAACCCAAATAGACCAATTCTGTTTTGAAAAATTCACACTTACTAATCTTTACCCCTAAGTTAAGTTGTCTTAGTCTCTGTAGTACTAGTTCTAGTTTACGTAGATTTTCTTCTAAGGTATTGGAAAAGATTACAAGGTCGTCCATATAGGCATGCAATATATCCCCTAGCAGGTCTCCAAACACTATGTTAATCATTCTTGTAGACGTTATGGGAGCACAACATAAACCAAAAGGCATAAGTAAAAATTCATATTGTCCCCTGGCTGTGCTAAAGGCTGTGTATGGGATACTATTTTCTTCTAATGATATCTGGTGAAAGCCTTTAAATAAGTCCAAACTGGTAAAATATTTATTTTGACCTAACAAAGATAAAATATCGTTAGTACATCGCACTGGAAATCAATCAGGGATCGTTTCCTCATTCAAGCAACGGAAATCTACGCTGATACGCCATGTTCGATCTTTTTTCGGTACAACTATTAATGGTGAATTATAAGAGCTGTTCGACTTCCTAATGACTCCTTCTTCTAGATCTAGAATTTTACCTACTTCATCATTTATCTCATTCTGGAATTTCATAGGGAGTCTGTACAAAAGTACATAGATCATTTTCTGCTTGTTCTTTAACCTTATTTGATGTTCTATGACATCCGTTTTACCTAAGGATCCATCCGTAGTGGAAAAAACATCATGATATTCAGTTAAAAGTCCAAAAATTTTCTTCTGAATATCTTCTTCTTGAATGTCTTTATTGATTTTATTTTTAATAGATTGCAAAAGCGATTCATCCGCAACTGATTGAGCGTGATTGATTTCAGCGATGGTAAGAATACGATGTTTATAAACTTCTACATCCAAGATATGTTGATTTTTGTGAATTACTGAAGTGGTATTTAAATGATTACAGACTTCAGTATTACATTGTTGATGTGAACCTACTGTATAAATAGCTTGTGTGACGGACAATCCGTTAGTTTTCAAAGTGTCGGGAAGGATTAATATTCCAGATCCCGGTAACGTTTTCTTTATTTGCACTATTAAATTTGAAGGTACGTTCGGATCAATAGATTGCGTGCAAGATGATATTACGAACGAGAATTCTGTTGGGTCGCGTATATTATTTCTTTATTAGTGAGACAAGTTATTGGTTCTTCAACGTACGTCACTGTTTTATTTGTCGTCTCCTTTTTATCCAAAACTGATTTTAAGGTATTAGAAGACTTATAGAATTTTCCTTTGATATACACGCCGTGCTTGGCAGGGTCTAAGATAATGTTTTGATTACCCAGAGACAGGTATCCTATAATTACAGCTGGATACATATCAATGTTTTGTACAACAACAAAGGTATCGGCAAACGTGCGCTTACGGACTTTTTACTGAACATGAGTTACGCCTATTACATTTAATTCATTATTTCCTATACCCGAGAGCCTTACTCCGGACTTCTCTATAGGGAAGTTCGAAAACAACAAATGATGTGTCCTCAAATCCATGATATTACGTGGACTACCAGAGCCAAAAAATAATGTAAAGGATCGGTGTTCTAAATTTACAGCATATAATGTTGGTCGTAACTCATTTTGACTTATTATTGTGTGAATTTGTTGCAAATCTACGGCAGCATGCACTAATTTATTTGATTCGGTCGTGTGCTTCGTAGGAAAATCTATTGCCTCACAATGATCTGATAAAACATTAAATGGATTATTTAACACTACTGATGTTGATTTAAATGACCCAACATCACTCTCTTCACCACTGGAGTTAATTATGTGGTATTTGCTTTGCTCTGCACATTCTGAAAATTAGTCTGACCTTGCGAGTTCTGGCTTGACGGCCCAGGATCAGAGTTATTTGAAGAACCGTTTGTTTGTTTTTGATTCTGAACTACATTGACGTTTGGCTGTTTCTTCTTATTGAACTGAGGATTTTTCTTTTTATTTCCATATGGAATTGACTGTGGAATTGACTGTGGATTTGACAGTGTATTTTTAGGATTCTGTTGTGTCTTACGCGAGTAGCACTGACTATATGAATGAGTTGAACTATTATGTAACGAACAGAATCTCGTTCTGCAGTCTGCAATCAAGTGACCTTGATGTTTGCAATTATAACACGTCATTCCTGCGACTTGACTATTATTAACTACGTTTACTTGTTGTGGCTTTGTTTCCTTTTTTTGCAAAAACTTGTGTAAACAAGGGATCAAGATCAGTACACTTAGACATGTGTTTCTTTATCTGTTTATATACGTCCAATTCTGTACTTGCTGGCGTTAACTTTTTATCAAAACACTGCACTAAAGCTTCAGGCAACATAAGTGTCATGCAAGTTAAATACATTAATCGTAAGAAATCTTTCACGGAGATGTTATCTCTAGTAACCCATGTTGAATTACCTAAAATATCTTGATACTCGTTTAGCCTATCGGCAATGAGAACTGCTCTCTCTATAACATTAAGCCGAGTCATAGTGGCTTGATTAAGTGTATTTCTTAATGTTAAAACTACACCCAAGGCTTCCTCACCACCATAGACCGCACGTAGCCTGACTTTGAAATCGTCCCATGTAACTGCCTCTTGAAACGAAACTCCCCTTAAATACGCACTCGCATCTCCTTTAGAAAAGCTTCTTGTAACAGTACAAATGGGTCTATGATTTGTTTAGCATTTAAATGGGCGTCAACGGAAAAAATCCACGACTCAATATTCTGAGGTAAGAAGCCATTGACTCGACCTTGAAAAGGAAGGATAGCTGATCGTGCATTAACTAACGTAACAATGGGAGCGGGGATGGGGTTACTCGGGCCGTGGGTGGGGTTACTTGGACTTACAGGAGGTGTCATGTTGACTTTGACTTGTTTTTTTATATCTTCGATTCCTTGAAATCCTATCAAAATCTCTATATGAATACAGACGTCCACTGCGTTAACGCATTAACACTATTCAATAAAGATTATAACATAATCCCTCAATACAATGATACTAATATAAAGATATTTCCCGAGAACTTCTGAAAGAAAACGAATTAGCACAGAAAGAAAAAAAAATTCTAGACGAGAATTCGAAGTTGAATACAGTTTCCTTTAATGAAAGAAAAAATGAAGATTAGCAAACAACTCACCCCAGCAATAATGGACGATTGACTCGTGATAACTACACTTCACTGTCTAAAACTGAAATGAATAAAGAAATATACTTAGCTTGGGTTTATATGGGCGAAGGGTGATGTCGTCATTTCCTCTCTCTCTCACTGGTTTGCGAGAGTTTTGATGTTTGGGTGAATGCTTTCGGTCCGATTTCCCGTTGTAATGTTGAACGTAGTGTTTCCTGGATATGATTCTCGAATGTCAGTCCTTCGTTTTCTTAAGATGATGATTGAAGATCTAGTTCCTCAGTTTGTATAACATTTATTTGTTGGTATTCAATGTGTTCATTTCTTCGGTGGACGTAGATACTTCGTCAATATTGTAGATTCAATACTCCTGATACTAAAGTTGATTAAGGCTAACCGCTGCCACCAATTGTTAGTGTGGTACTGTTTTAAACACACATTAGTTTTCCAATCAAATGTCTCTTCAATGTGTTGTAATGTTTAGACTTGGTAGGTTACTTCTTCTGAATAAGTCTAAGTAAGTTGACTATAAAACAGTTTATTACTTTAAAAACAGTTATTAACATCTCCATCACAGGAGAATAGATGGTTTGGTCGGATGACCCTTCCGTATAACAGCTTGACCAGAAGTAACTAAAATATCCATATTGATGATAACTTCTTGTTAGTTATCTCAGCATTTAATGATATATGTAAACACAAAATTAATACCGGAAGGTACTTGGATCCGGTGAGATACAACTCTTTCTCACGGCTTGTATTGTGTTTACTCTTCATGAAAAATGTTACATTGCAAATGGTTAGCAGTGTCTTGACTTTCGCATCCTAATTATGACTGATTTGGCGTTCTCACACTCGCTCCTAATTTCTACATTGACCTCTTAGATCATGGATTTAATGGGGCTGGGGAGCGGTGGACAAATGACCTCATGGATTTCAAATCCCACTACGACTCCGTGGAGAAATTGGGAATTCCTTACGACAAGAAGCTTATCTGGAGGTAGAAAGAGTGACTTCTTTTTTTCTTCTTCCTTCTACATAATTTGTCATTGGTTCTTTAACGCAAAGATGGAACTAGATCATTCTGACCCTCCTAATATGAAGTTAATGATATCATTCATATGAGTAAAATCTATTTTTGTGCATGCATATATATATATATGTATATATATATATATATATATATATATATATATATATATATATATATATATATATATATATATATATATATATATATATATATATATATATATATATATGTGTGTGTGTGTGTGTGTGTGAACGTATACGTTTATATATATGCCTCAGTAAGTGGCCAAAATTCTCATACAATGTCAGAAAGAAATTTT
>NC_090735.1:35491858-35509358 GCF_036898095.1 Palaemon carinicauda | reverse complement strand
TCTGCTATTCTCGTGTTGACACGAGATGTTGGCTGCGCAATATGTAGCAATTCTTTTTTAAGTATTTTAGACGACCGGTTTTGATAACTTGGTGGGTTATTGTACATATTTTGTATATAATTCTCGCTTTAATCGACAGCCAGTGTAAATCAACTAGTATAGGGTGATCTTTTCTCTAGGTGGGACACTTTTCATCAGTCTTGCTTCTCTGTTTATTATGTTTTGTAATTTCCTAAGTTACACTTTTGGTAATTTGTAAAAGATAGTTGTAGTAGTCAATCCTGGTAATAACACAGTTTATCACAAGTTTCTTTACAGAATTTTCGTCCAGGTACTTTTTTTATAAACGCAATATTTCTTAAATGATAACCAGCAGTTTTTATTATATTATTTATTTGGGCATTTAGAGACAAGTTACAGTTAATAAATACATCTAGATCTCGAACTTTACTAGATATCGGTACTGAGTCATTATTTATGTTCATTTGAATATCACCCAAGTTTCTCACGCTGTTTCTCTTACCCACCTCCATGTATTCAGGTATGTTTGCATTTATTTTTAGTTGTTTAAATGTCATCCATTCTCTAACAATATCAAGGATTCGGTATATATACAAATGTGTATATATACATCATAAATTCACACACTTACACATATATATGAATTTATGGCATATATATATATATATATATATATATATATATATATATATATATATATATATATATATATATATATATATATATATATATACAGTATATATGTATGTATATATATGCATATATATATGCATATATATATACATATATATATATATAAATATATATATATATATATATATATATATATATATATATATATATATATGCATATATATATGCATATATATATATATATATATATATATATATATATATATATATATATATATGCATATATATATATATATATATATATATATATATATATATATATATATATATATATATATATATGCATATATATATGCACATACATATATATATATATATGATAAATTTTGCACATTTTTACGTGTTTTTCATATTCAAATAAGCCATATATATTTTGATATATTAATGTCTGGATTCTCTTAACGACCTCGGGATCAGAGCCCCAGGCGAAATCTCTCAAAGACAAGAGCTTGGCTCCGGCCGGGAATCGAACCCTGGTCGGCAAGCTTATATAGACAGTGACAATATAATTAAATTTCAATTCAAAAATTTTATTGATAATTTGCATCAAAATGGAAGTATAGTGTTCCTATATCTTCCCTTTCCCAATAACACAGTTATTCTATTTTAAAATACAATATGGTTCCCCTTACATTTTTAATAAAATCCGTTATTTTATTATTATTAATTACAAAACATATTTGTTCATACAGGTCTGCAATGGAATTATTTCTGATTCCATCAAGTTCTTTTCATTCCATAATGAAATGATACAACTTTTGACTTTTGTCTTGTTTACAAAATTTACAAGGTACATTTTTGTCTTTATTAAATTCCCAATAATACTTATATCCCAATCTAAGTCTCATAACCCAACTTTCAAACAAAGTGGATCGTTTTCCATAAGTTACATTTGTTCCTTCAGAAATTTTCAAATAATGATATATACAACTACTTCCCTTTTCCAGTAATAGCTTAATAGTTATTAGCTCATTTTGATTTCTAACTAATCTTATATGACTTTTAATATTATTAAGACTTATTAATTCAAAAATATCACTTTCATATTTTTCTGCCCCCTGTTTAGCTAACTTATCTGCAATATCATTATAATATATATTTACATGGGAAGGTATCCATATAAATTCAACTTTAATATTATTTAAATTAATATTATAAACCAAATTTCTACATTTATTTTCAACAGATTTATAACGGGGTTCTTTAGCCTTCAATGATTTTAATGCACTTTGGCTGTCTACAAAAATAAAAATATCTTTCCTAATATCAGAAACTGCTTTTAATCTGTGACGGGCCGAGAGAGGGTTGTGAACTCAAAGGCAGGATGCAATAAACTGAGTACTTTATTAAGGAACACTCTCCTTTATATACAAAACCTCAAGGCAACAGGACATAACATGTTCGAAAGACAGACAATGTTACAGAGCAAAACCGGAGACATGATTATTCAGGTTCTTTTTAGTGCGAGGGAAGAGCGCAGATACAAGCAAAATATATACAAAATAGTTTATGTACAATCGTGTGACACGCGGTTGGTACATGGCTCCCCCCCTAAAAATGACATACTGTACATGTTAAATAGGGCGCCCTGATCTAGAGAGGCGAACTGTAGGCGGGTCATCTGGCAGAAGATAAGCAGGTTTTAGACGATCAATGGAGAATGTTTAGTAGGAATGCTTTCGGACTGCGTCGGATCACAAGGAAAGGGCCCGTGTAAGGGGGCGTTAGTGGTGGCTTGCTAGTGTCGTTGCGCAGGAAGACGTGCGTTGCGGAGTGCAAGTCCGTTGGTATGTGATGCTTCGCTGGGGGCTTGTAAGTCTGGCGGCACGGAGTAAATTTTCCCACGACGTGACGTATGCGCTGGAGATCGTCGGAGGAGGTTGTAGAAGGAAAAAATTCGGCAGGGACGACCAACGGGTCTCCATACACCATTTCAGCTGCCAAAACGTCGAGGGCGTCTTTAGGAGTGGTCCTTAGTCCCAGGAGGACCCAGGGAAGCTGAGTAAACCAGTTGCAATCCTTGCAGCGGGACATCAAAGCTGCTTTGAGGGTGCGATGAAAACGTTCAACCATTCCATTGGCAGCGGGGTTGTAGGCCGTTGTCTGATGTAGGGTGATGCCCAGGAGATTCGCTAATGCCGTCCACAATAGAGAGCTGAAAATGGTTCCCCTGTCAGAAGTAATATGCTCAGGGATACCGAATCTTGAAATCCATCCAGAGAGTAAGGCAGATGTACATGAGGCGAACGTTGCAGTTTCTATGGGAATGGCTTCAGGCCAACGAGTGGAGCGGTCAATGAGGGTAAACAGGTAACGATGTCCTTGTGATGTGGGTAGGGGGCCTACAACGTCTACGTGAATGTGTGCGAAACGACGCTGAGGTTGAGGAAAGGTGCCCACTCCTGAATCCGTGTGTCAATGTACTTTGGAAGTTTGGCAAGAAGTACAGGCGCGGACCCAATCCTTAGCATCCTTAGAAATGCCGTGCCAAATTAACTTCGTCTTCAGCAGCTGTGTAGTAGAACGGCACGAGGGATGTGAAAGGCCGTGAAGGAAATCAAACACCTGTCGGCGCATGGGAGCAGGAATCCAAGGTCGCGGTCTACCAGTACTGACGTCACAGAGGAGGGTGGTGTTGGAGTCTTCGAGGGAAAGTCTTCCCAACGGAGGGACGTGCAGGATGTCCTACAAGTTTGATAATCTGGATCCTGTCGTTGGGCTTCAGCCAGGGCGTTGTAATCCCCCAGTTGAACGGCAGCTAACGTGTTTCTTGACAGGGCATCGGCAACGGGATTCATTTTCCCAGGGACGTATTGAAGGGTGCAATTGTATTCAGCCACGGCGGAGAGATGTCGGCGTTGACGGGCGGACCAGGCGTCAGACTGTCGAGTGAAGGCGTGCACCAGAGGCATGTGGTCTGTGCGAATGACGAAGGGCGTACCTTCTAAGAAATGGCGAAAGTGACGGACAGCCAAGTGCACCGACAGCAATTCTCGATCGAAGGTAGAATAACCCGATTCTGCCTTGGACAGTTTTCTGCTGAAGAAGGCCAATGAGCGGGGCGAGCCTTTGACCACCTGCTCGAGTACTGCACCAATAGCGACGTCGCTGGCATCGGTGGAGAGAAGGAGAGGGGCGTGTGGGAGAGGAAAAGTGAGAGCCGCAGCAGTTGATAGGGCCTTCTTTGCATTGCAGAAGGCTGCTTCTTGAAGGGGACCCCACTTCAGGTCCTTTGGCTTGCCCTTGAGGAAGGCGTAGAGGGGACCAAGATTGGCGGTAATGGCAGGCAGAAAACGGTGATAATAGTTGATCATGTTCAAGAATTCCTGCAGAGCTTTGACGGTCGAGGGAGCGGGGAAGTTCTGAACGGCTGCTACCTTCTCAGGGAGGGGATGGACTCCTTCAGGAGTGATACGGTGCCCTAAGAACGACACTTCGTTGGCGCCAAAGGTACACTTGTCGTACCGGACTACAAGGCCGTTTTGTTGCAGGCAGTCGAGCACGATGCGCAGGTGATGGAGGTGTTCCTCTTTTGAGGAGGAGAACACAAGTATGTCGTCCACATAACATACACAGAAAGGGAGGTCCCCTAAGATGCCATCCATGAGACGTTGAAACCTTGCCCAGCATTACGAAGGCCAAAACAGGAGTAATTGAAGGTGTATGTACCAAACGGAGTGGTGATGTCGGTCTTGGGGATGTGTTCTGGGTTCATAGGCACCTGATAATACCCCTTCAGGAGGTCGAGCGTAGAGAAAACCTTCGCTTTGTGCAGGTAGGAGGTCACGTCGGCAATGTTTGGGAGGGGGTAGTGATCCGGTTCTGTTTGCATGTTCAGGCGCCTGTAATCCCCGCACGGACGGAGGGAGCCGTCTTTCTTCAGAACGATGTGTAAGGGTGACGACCATGGGCTGGAGGCCTTTTGGCAAAGGCCCATTTCCTCCATTTCGGCGAACGTCTGTTTGGCGGCTGCCAATCGTTCCGGTGCCAGACGTCTGAATTTTGCGAAGACCGGGGGGCCCCGTCGTCTTGATATGGTGATAAATACCGTGCTTGGCAGGAACCATGGGCGTTTGGCGAAGTTCTGGACGGAAAACTTCCGGGTGCGACGTGAGGAGGTGGGCGTAGGCATCCGTGGGTGCGCTGATGTGGAGAGCGAGGTTAGAGGGGTTGGGTTGAAGAGGTGTCGACAAGTACGATTCTGCGTTGACCAATCGTCGGTGGGCGACATCGACCAGAAGGTTGAAATGAGAGAGGAAATCCGCACCGAGGATTGGCATTGTGACGTCAGCAACGAGAAACTTCCAATTGAATTTACCGTTTCCGAACGATAATGTGAGGTTCTCGTAACCGTAGGTGGGTATCGCAGATCCGTTGGCCGCTACCAAGCGGACGTCGGCAGATGTAGACACACTACGTCGTGCCTTGAAGAGTTTCCTTGGCAAAAGAGAACGACAAGCACCCGTGTCTACCAAGAATCGCACGCCCGTTCCTGCATCCTGTAAAAAGAAAAGATTAGAAACACAGGAGGCCACCGCCACAAGCGATGGCCTACTTACACGTTTTTTGGCCACTGACAATCCTTGGCAAATTTCTTCGCGGTTACCTCGAATCTGGAGTGGTAGTAGCAAAACTGCGGCGGATGGGAGGTAGTAAGTGGCTGTAGAAGTTGTTCGTTGGGGCGCGAGCGATTGGTGGGTGGTGGGCGGCTTTGTCGCTGCTTCGGCACGTCACGGGGTAGGCGTGTATGTCCTATGGCATTCATGTCAGCTTCGGTTGACGTTGAATAGGCACCCTCTTCGTCAGGGGTGGAGGCGTTGATGGAGGTCTTGAAGTGGCTGTCCATAAGGGTGTCGGCTTTGGTCATCAAGTCCTTTATGGGTAAACTATCGACATCGGGTATGGCAGCGCGTACAGGTTCGGGTAAACGGCGTATCCAAAGGGCACAAAGTAGGTTCACCTCACGAGGAGAGCCGTCTGCGGCAGGTTGAAGGCGAGCGATACTGGTCATTTCCCTGAGGGCAAGCGAAGCCCTTGTGTCCCCCAACGGTTGTTGCAAGAGCTGAAAAAGCTTTGCTATACGGGCGGCTAGCGACAGCGAGTACTGCTGCAGAAGGTATGTTTTGAGGGCGTCATACGCTATTGGGGTGTCTCCTTGTTCACAAAGCCAGTCGGAAATTTCTGGGAAGGTGTCCTCAGGTATCGCCGCGAGAACATAATCCGCTTTGGTGGTTGAGCGAGTCACGCCCCTGATACGAAACTGGACTTCTGCAGGCTGAAACCAAGCAAACGCCTCTCCGCTGGCAAACGATGAAAGTTTGAATGGAGCGGCCGCAGCACCAACTGCCGTAGAGTCCGCCATAGTACCAACGATGGAGGGGAGAGGAGGGAGGTGGGGGTGGAAGGCGGTGGGAGCGAGTCGACTTCCGGGGTCACCAATGTGACGGGCCGAGAGAGGGTTGTGAACTCAAAGGCAGGATGCAATCAACTGAGTACTTTATTGAGGAACACTCTCCTTTATATACAAAACCACAAGGCAACAGGACATAACATGTTCGAGAGACAGACAATGTTACAGAGCAAAACCGGAGACATGATTATTCAGGTTCTTTTTAGTGTGAGGGAAGAGCGCAGATACAAGCATAAAATATACCAAATAATTCATGTACGATCGTGTGACACACGGTTGGTACAAATCCTTCATATATTGCATATAATTCAGAAACTGTACTACAATTTGTTCCTTCTATTTCAAAACTTTCTTTTTTTATCTCATATTTTCCATTTTCATCATAAACACAATTTATAAATCCACATCCAGCTCCATGTTCACTAACCGATCCATCACAATACATATGAACAGAATTAATCATTTTACATTTATTAATTTGTTCTAAAAAATTATATTTTAACTCAATAGTATCATACCCTCTCTTTTTATAATCCAGATTTTCTATATCTATATTTATACATTTTAAACTCCAAGGACATATAGATATTTTTTCTTCAAATAAGTCACATAACGGAGTCAAATCATACTCCTTCAGATTTTGAAGTAACTTTCTGGTATATACATTGATTTTTTATTTATCAATTCCATAATATATATTGTGAAATTACTTTTCACCTCTCCTAAACATTCTCATTACACACATCATTGTTTTTTCCTTTATTCTATCACACACACTGGGCATATTTGTTTCCATTCTCATTACTGCAATACGAGTTGTTTTTGGGCAACCCAAGACAACCCTTAATGCCTCATTTTGAATGAGTTCCAATTGCCTTATCTTATTGTTAGGAAACAACACTAGAAGTGGAGCAGAATAATCAATAATAGACCGTATGGTTGTCAAATATATCATTCTTAACAATGGGATACCAATTACCTTTCCACAATTTGCCAATACTCTTAAAGGTTTAAGTCTACTAATAAACAAATTTTTTACTTAGTCTATATGTTCATAATTATATTTAAATCCAATATTAAATCCTAAATATTTATAAGATTGTACCTTTTGCAGTTTAAAATTATTCATAACTAAATCTGTTTTACATTCTATTCTTGACTGATATTTACTTTTATTAATATTAATTATTAAACCAGAATTAATACATAACTCTTGAATCTGATTAAATATATTTTGCAAGGTAGAAAAGTAATGACACATTTCCAAAATTAAACCTTGCAATTCTATCCATTAGGACATTAAATAGTATAGGACTTAACACACCCCCTTGAGGAATACCTAAGCTTATATAAAATAACATCCGATTCAACCCCTTGGAAAATCACTTTACCTTTTCTATCAGACAAATCGTCTTTTATCCACTTTAACAAATTTCCTGATATTCCTTTATTAACTAATTCTCCCAATATAATGTTTTTATTTGCTTTATAAAAAGCATTCTGTAAATCTACAAACAACCTATAGTTCGATTTATTGTTACCTAATGCCTTTAAAATACAGTCAGCAGTCGATTTACCTTTGATAAAACCATATAAATTTTCAGAGAATGAACCTCCAATTTTATAATCTAACCTGTTTCGTATTACCCTTTCCAACATTTTACAAAAGCAAGAAGTCAGTGAAACTGGTCTAAAACCCCCATTACTCTTTCTAATAGGAATAATGATAGCAGTTTTCCAAGCCTTTGGCAATCTCCCATTGATATATGACAAATTAAACAAGTCAACAATAGGGCTATTTTTTAACATCACAAGGCGATTCAAAATATCATATGGAACTCCGTCTTCACCTGGTGCTGTAGATTTTCATGTATTTAATGCATATAAGATTTCATCCCTATTTATGGGAATACAAGTATCATCCTCAACATTCCCCTGACGTTCAAAAAGATCTTTCCAAAAATGTTCTCTATTTTTTAAGTAATTCCTCATATCCAGCGGCAGACTATCAAAGCTTGCAATATATTCCCACCTTTTTTTTAACATTCTCACTTCATCTATTGGATTTGGGTGTACAAAGGTTTTCTTTTTAATTCCTCTAATTTTATTAACATTATCCCAAATCATAGAAAAAATTTTTGATTTGGATAAATTACTTAAATGTTCATTCCAATACTTTCCTCTTGCCACCTTTCTAATTTCTGTATATAAAGTTGTAACATTTTCCAAAGTTTCTTTGATTTCTGAAGTTGGATTATTTAACCATAGATTATGACACCTTTTTTTAAAACACTTTTACATTCACTAACCAATTTATCTTTACAATAATCAGGTATATGTGACTTACCCTTTGCTTTTTGTTTTGCAATATCAAAGAATTCATCTATAGTTCTTAGAAAATCTTCATAGAATTCATTTTCATCAATTACCTCCAATAATCTATATACCTCATACAAATTTTCTATATACTTTATAAATTTTTTCTTGTGAGTTTCATTTTTAAATCTATACCTTTTTTTCCTGAACAGCAGTTTCAATTTCACTTAATTTTAAATTTACACCTATAGCAAAATGATCACTAAGTAACTCATTAATTACAGTGTACTCACCCACAACTTTCCCCATATCATATTTAAGTACATAATCTAATCTCCCACCCCTAATATGAGTGGGATCTTTATTATCTAATAATTCAAATTTATCATTTATTTCCGTCAAATATTTCAAAGTCTTACCATTATTATTATTTGTTCCATTAATAGTACCAAAAAATTCATGTCTTGCATTTAAATCACCCATTATAATCATTTTATCTCTATCACTTAATATTTTGTCATAGAAATCCTCAGTTTGGAGTCCATTACCATGAATATACAAGTTAATAATAAAAAAATAACCATTTTTAATATTAATTTTAACTACTGCATATTCTATATCATTTATTCTTTTAGCAACAATTAATTCTGCTGGTATATTATTTTTAACAAAAGTTATCAAACCTCTAGTGTTTTTTGTAGCATCAGCAAGCAATTCAAATTTTTTATAACCTTTTAATAATTCCGCATTATTATATTCACGAACTTCTTGTAAATTAATAATATCGATTTCATTAACCCAAACATAAGAAAGCAAATCATTTATTCTATAATTTACACTATTAATATTCCATGAAATTAATTTTATGACATTACTTTCTGGATCCATTATCTAATTTATGATTAAGGCCTTCCACATGTCGTAACAAAGACTTTATTAAGTTACCATTTGGTTTCTTTCCATAGGTAGTCAACATATTCAAAACTGCCATCATTTCCTTCGTTGTACTAGTCTTCATTTCATTGCAATTTACTTCACCGCCATTTTTGCCGTCTTTTGAATCTAGAGAGACATAACTATTATCTCTCTCTCCTTCTATCATCAAATTATTAGCCAGACTACTATCTCTCTTACCATGTATCATCAAATTATTAACCTCATCACTTAACTCTCCTACCGCTTTTATGACAGATCCCAGCTCTTTCTTGAAATCAGCTAAAACTGTCATTATTTTCCCAGTTTCCTCTTCCTTCTCCTTAGGAATATCCAACGACGCCTCTCGTGGTTTTGTAGCTTCTTTGTCTTCATTTCTCTTGAAAGAGAAAATCGGTAGTTTAGGACACTCCCAGGCACTTGCGTTATGAATTCCACCGCAATTACAGCATTTCCTTTCAACAGTAATGTTTTCTTTAATTTTCTGTACACACTCCCTAGAATCATGTTTATTACTGCAAAACCTGCAGCGATTGTCATTTAAACACTGATAAGCTTTATGTCCCCACAAACTGCACTTATATCAAATTATTGGAGCTTCTTTATACACTTCTAAACTTCTATATCCAAGTCCTGGTAATAAGAGTCTCTCGGGCGGCTCAGTTCCAATGAATAATCCAACCAGCTGAATTTTTTCTTCCTTTCCTTTTACCATTACTGTCCTTCAGCGAATCCAACGGAAAACACCAGTATCCATCACATCCTCGGGATCAAGCAGAGTAGGATATCCAAACAGTATAACTTTTGTCATCTTTTCAAAAACTGGCTTAATCATAACAACACCATCAAAACCAGTCGTTGACAAATAGTCCGCTACCTTCTGATCCTTTACAGTTACATAAGGGCTATTTTTCCCATTCTTGAAAAGCGCCTCCATTTCCTTGTGAGCTTTAGCTAGTTTAACCGTCCATAATATCTTCTCCGGGTAATTCAAACCTGCATCAGTAGGAAATTGGAGTAGTATCCTGTCACTCCTAATTGTCACTGCATTTGTAGCTTTCGGCGCAGCCCCTTCAAATTGCTTTATTTTTTTGCTTCCATCTGCCGTGTCTTCTTTATCCTTTTTTTTGTTAACGTACACTTCATATCCATCCGCTGACGTTGTTGACATATTTAGATCTTTTTCAAGTATTTCTGCTTCACATGTTGATTGAACTGAAGTTCTATTTCCAAGATACCCGTCCGGTGCACTACTCGGCGAAGAACATCCTGCCATGGCTACAGCTCGAACGTCAGTGTATATATATATATATATATATATATATATATATATATATATATATATATATATATATATATATATATATATATATATATATATACATATATACATATATATATACATACATATATATATACATATATATATATATATATATATATATATATATATATATATATATATATATATATATATATTTATATGTATATATATATATATATATATATATATATATATATATATATATATATATATATATATATATATATATGTGTACATATGGTATTCTGCATAAGGAAAATTTAAAGATGTCAATATGTAGAAAATGCTCCACAGTTTCGTCCGCCAATGGACCTCTTCTTACAGCGTTTATTATGCAAAGAAATAATAAACACGTTTGTACATACAAGAAAGGCTTCAAATCATTGAAAAAAATTATAAAAATTTTCTATTCCTACCCTAAAGGCAAAAGTCACTTAACATGGAGATAAAACTAGTAAAAGTTGAAGTTACAAATTAACTGGAAAACAATTAACTAGGACGTATGACAGGCACTTAAGTTAACAAAACAAGCCAAAAAAAGAGAAAACAAAAACTATTGAGTAACCTTTTCGAGTTTGTACTGACATTTTATACTATAAAATAAAAGGATCCAATATCCCTGGAGATAAATTAAAATTCCTATTCCTATTATGAAATATACACGCCTGGTTAATAGACATTCAATAATTAAGTAAGAATAATTAAATATGAATAATGGGAGCCATTAATCTAGCACGTATTCCGTGGATGTCTAGTATATGTCACTTCTTGATAGGAACACGTAGGATGAATAGCCATGACTCTCTCTCTCTCTCTCTCTCTCTCTCTCTCTCTCTCTCTCTCTCTCTCTCTCTCTCTCTCAGCGCAATGATTTTCGTCATACTAAAACAAAGGTAGAATTGGAATGAGAATACAGTTCTTAAAAATGTTTTAGGAAGTTATTATAAAGAAAAACAAATGACAGAACACTCATTGACTCGTTTACTCGAATATAATTTTCGTTCGTTCGTTAGTTCGTTTAAGAACGCCTTATCCCAGACATGTGCTCTTGTGTTGGCAGCCCGTAAGAATATCGTTTTCGTTCTTATTGTTCAAAGACATGAGAATTAACTGTTATGTCCAGGTGTTCTAAGACAGAGGACATCTGACACAGAAGTATAATATAAGTTTAGATATCGTATATTGATTTTAAATTCCTTCTTCTCGGCCAGTTAATTCCTAGTATTTTCTCCTATTCTATTCAAATCTTCCATTTATGTTGTGTAAATCGGCTTTAGTTGAAAAGGCTAGCATTTTCAACTTATTAAAGAGTGTTTATATTGCTATAAGTGTAACAGTACTCAAGTCATTTACAGATAAAAACCAATTATGGCAAATCATAGCAGGTAGTTTTCCGTGTTCTGAACGATTTGTTTCAACAAACTTGGAAGGACACGTCGAGCTGTGAGTTCCCCATACGTTCGAAGTGTTCACAACTTGGCTGAATTCTTCCCCATAGTAATTTTAATTTACATAGAAGCTATAAGCTTGGCTTTTCCTTTAGGTCTCATCGACATTAAGAAAAGTCTCACATACAAATAACTGAGAACATGAAATTCCAAGTCTTGTATACACGAGTGATAATGACACTTTTTATTCCTTAAAACAAGATGTGAACCTCAAACTGAGTGAACATTGTTTATTTGGAAATAAGATGTTGATTGAATTACAACATTGCAGAAGTAATAACTAAAGTTGAAGCGATTCCTACTTAAGTTTCGTCCTCCGGTGAATTAAGGTATGTCATATGCCAGTTCTTGTTTGTTCTTTCATTCGTTTACGAACGCCTTGCCTATTGAAAGAGACGGGCTTTTGCAATAAGGCAGCCCATAAAGACATTTATCCGTGTTACTTGAAAATGATATACGTACATATACACATACACATTCTTTATGTCCAGACAACCACCCAACTCTCTAGCATCATCGTTTAAACGAAATTTTGTTATTATTATTATTATTATTATTATTATTATTATTATTATTATTATTATTATTATTACCTCTACCAAAAAAGTTCGAAGGAGGTTATGTTTGTGTGTTTGTGAACATCTGCCTTGCCACAATTTTATTTGTAGGGTAAGCAAACTTGTTATTATTATTGTTGTTATTGTTTTTAAAGGGATGAAAATTTACAAGACTAAAACTCTCCTAAACTTAAATTTCCATTAGATTCCTGTTGTCCAGTCCTTATCTGTACTGAGTAAACTAAACTGAATGCATCCTATGGAATAGATTGGATCCCAGACTTCAGTAATTCACAATGATATCCCCGAGGTCTCTAATCAATTAGATTCTAAAATGCATAATTAGTTCCCTCGTTGTTGATGAAGCTGTGTTCATGATTAGGCTGTCAATCAAGTGAAAGTCTTTTATCCGACCGTCAAAAGGGAATATCGTCGTATTGGTGTAGGCAATCCTGCGCATGTCAATTGATTGGCAATCAGTAATTCTAATAGTATTATTTAATCTAATTTAGATATTTCAATCATGAATAAGCTAACATTGAGTGAAGATATCATGGAAATTATAAAACTTTGATACAGATCTGAAAACCGATGTCGTTATATGTAAATTAAAATTTTAATGTTTTTGGATGTATTGATAAAAGACTTATTTATCCGGAAATAATAGAATGGACTTGCACACACGCGTAAACAGTATATATATATATATATATATATATATATATATATATATATATATATATATATATATATATATATATATATATATATATATATAAACATGTATGTGTGTGTGTGTGTGTGTGTATGTGTGTGTATGTGTGTGTATGTGTGTGTGTGTTGTAAATAGATAATATCTTAGTAGCGCCCAAGAATCGAAGACAGCATATATTTGGAAATTCTGAGCTCTAGATAGATTTCAGGTTAACAGAAAAATTGCATTTATTTTTTTCCATTTTTTATTTGGTGTCGACACGTCGTGTTTTGAGTGACTTTTTTTCTTTACTCCTCATCAGGACGACAATGGTTGAATGATTACACCATAATAGAAGGACTATGGGGTGAAAAGCTTAAGACAACTTATGCAACGATTTCTAGTCCATTGCAGGGCAAAGGCCTCAGACATGTCAATTCATGTCTGGGGTTTAGCCAGTTTTCGTCACTGCACAGGCCCCTGCGTATTGGTGTTGGTGGGAGACTTTATTTTTTATCTCATCAATCTAACCTCGTATGGTTGGCCCTGACTAGTATAGCTTTGCTAATCATGGCGATGCACGAACCTTTACACAACATTAAGGTATCCCAACATAGACAGGTGTATATATTGTTACGGTCAGCTGTATCAAAGCGTAGATTATATAAAATCTACTTCAGTGTTTTATTCCTTTATTAATTGATATAGCACAGAAAAGAGTAAAACGGTTACAGCAAAGAAAATAATAGCCTGCAAACATAGAACAATTAGGCTACTATATTTTAGATTGATTGAAATATTTGAAAATTTTTACAAGACTCATAAAACACTCATAGCTTACCTATTAATAATTTAAATAAATTCGTAACGTTATACAGGCCTTAGATTTATAAGTCTCTATGATATGAGACTCAGATAATAATTAAGATCAGCGCGGAATTTTGTTGGAGTTTCCAGGACTTAGTTACACAAGTAAAAGATGGTAGTCAGGAGTGTTGTAAATGCATGCAATTAATCAGTGGGTGCCACAGAACTTTCTCCACAAATACACTCGATGACGGATGAAACAAGTCTCTGCTCTTAACGCCTTGGGTTGAACTCTTTATATATCCTAGATCCGTTTTCTATAAGTCGTAAAACTTCCTGGGGGATTCTATATCACGCGATAATCACCTACTGGAAACTTCAACATATTTTCAAGAATCTACCAGTAACTCTTTTTCTAGAGTAAAATGATACCTTTGCATTTTACAAATCATTACAATATTTTAGATTTATTGTTAACTTTTAATATTTCAAAACAAACCTTTATCACAGGTTCTAAAATAAAATAGATAAATCTAATCTATATATAACAATATGTTATGCGTGTATATATATATATATATATATATATATATATATATATATATATATATATATATATATATATATATATATATATATATATATATATATATATATCGGACGTGAAAACAAACCTTACTAAATCTTTCAGATCTACGAGATTTTCATAGGTTAGCTTCTAATTTACGACGACAAAGCCTGGCGCTACTTTGGACTCATTATTAGTAAGTTATTGTTTTCCCGTTAGTTTAATCAAGCGAGGGAGGAGTTCCAAACCTTTGCTTGCACATTCTTGTCCTTGTTTTATATTTGAATCGTTGTTTTTTTTTCTCTCTCATTCTCTCTGATTCCAAAGGAATTATTGGATGGGTGAAATCATTACCATTCTTGACGATCATGGTGGTAAATTTTATGATTAGTTTCCTACAGTATTTATCTATATATCTATATATGTTTATTTGATATATTTACCTAGTCTCGCTTGAATATCTTATTTATATTTTTATCTTGCGTAGTGTTATTTGATTGGATTGCATATATACTTTTGAACAGTTTATTTTCAATTTTTCTCTGCAAGAAAAAAAATAATGATATAATTAAGAGAATGAATACTGTCAGAAAACTTGATTTGCATTTAAGTTTGTTTTCTATTCTATCCATTAACCCATAATGAGTTTGATATGACGGTGCTTAGTGCTAAATGCTTTTCAATCGATACAATGAAACACTTTTAGAAATATATTTGCGTTCGAGTCACATATGTTGATTCTCATAAATGCTTCTCTCATCCCAAAAGCATTTTTGCCCCTGTTTGCTGAAACTACTAATTGTACTCAGTAATATAATTGCAGTGAGTTTAAATGTTGATCTCAATTAATTAGCAAAGTCTCTCTCTCTCTCTCTCTCTCTCTCTCTCTCTCTCTCTCTCTCTCTCTCTCTCTCAATTTTTTTTGCAGCCATCCGCTCTTATTTTCGTTCTTCTAAAATGTAACGTTTCGATTTTTATTGACCTCGAATATCTCTTGTTTATAAAAAATTATCTTTATTTTCCATTATTTATTCTTTTATATTCGTATAATTTGTATTTAAATTTTATTTATCAAACGCTTCTCATCATTATTTTTTGGTTTCATATTAGACAAAAGTCTTTTGACTGCTTATCATAAAGTTGGTACTTTTATTATTATTATTATTATTATTATTATTATTATTATTACACGCTAAGCTACAACCCTAGTTGGAAAAGCAGGATGCTATAAGCCCAAAGGCTCCAAAAGGGAAAATAGCCCAGTGAGGAATATATATAAAGAAAAAGTACAAGAGCTTAAGAACAATAATAACATTGAAATAAATCTTACATACCATAAATTTATCTGCAGAAAATTAGTCTTCACAAATCTTTTGTTTTATTGTCATCAGTAAAATTTAACTTGTGTGTTTACTGACGTCTTGTGAAACATTATATATACTTTAGCATATGATTTTTTCTCACAATTACGAATGCATTGATGAAGATTCTAAAGAGTCATTGATGACCACATAGACTGATCAAATTTCCGTAGTCTAGGATGATTTATTCCGCTATGCATGATTAAAGTTTAAATTTAATCAATTCAATTTCTCCTTCGCCTCATTTAGCATAATCTATATTCTGATTACTTTCTGATGGAAAAATATATGTGAATGATAACGAATTAAGTTTTTTTTTATTTCATAGATTTTAAATGAAAACTCAGTTTGAAGATTTTATTAGTGAGTTTAATAACAAGATTGTTTTGGCTAATCATATTGATTAAGCATATCATTAGATAGTATCATTCCTAAAAGATTGTGGTATATAACTTTAACTTTACTTTATATTGCCATCTACTAACCTAAATCCAGATTTAATATAAATCCGGATAAATCCGGATATCAAGTTAATAAATCCGGTCTAGATGGAAATAGGACTAGCTTCCCAAGACATTGCATCAGAATAGTTGTTTAAATGCAGGAAAATATTCCTTACTCTCCCCAGACCCTGCAGGAGATGAATAACTGCAAGAAGAAAGGGAGAAAAATATTATGATTAATGTAACGCATCCACCACTCTTTCGTCCTTCTGAGTGACAGTTCAATTTGCATTTTCTGATAAGCAGCAGAATGCATGAAAGTATAATTAGGAAACGAATTTTAATGACTTTGTTTAAGGTCCACGTTGTTTACCTGGTGAAATCTATTGTTACACTTTGTCTTTATTAAGCCTTTCCTGCATGCAAATAGTGATCCCCCTCAATTGTACTTAAAATACATTAAGGACATTATTTCTATAAAATTTTGAATTATTTTTCAACATATATTTTCATAATACAGACTATTTATTAATTTTTTGCATGGGGCTAACTGTATGACTGTATATCACGCATGCTTCGTAGAAGTACTTCATATCCTCTTCTGCACTCTCTTCATGATACACATAGACACATGAGCAAACAAGCGCACACACAGAACTAAACACACACACGCGCGCGCACACACACACACACACACACACACACACACACACATATATATATATATATATATATATATATATATATATATATATATATATATATATATATATATATTCACATATATATAGCCTACAGAATATATATATATATATATATATATATATATATATATATATATATATATATATATATATGTATTTATATGATAGATTTTGTATGTTTAGACGTGTTTCATAGTATTCAAATAAACCTTATATTTTAG
>NC_090735.1:35486858-35489358 GCF_036898095.1 Palaemon carinicauda | reverse complement strand
AATAATTTTTCTGTTAATATTTGTAATCTTAATGTTCAAAGAGTAGAGGGGGAAGAAGAGGTTTGGCTCTCTGTACAATCTCGTAAGCTACCTTCTGTTATCATTGGTTGCTTGTAGAGACATCCGCATGCTTCAAATGATACTTTTAACTATATTTTGGAATGTCTGAGAATGGTTTCTCTAAAGAATAAATCAATTTATGTAATAGGTGATCTAAATGATGATTTAATGTTAGGTTCAGCAAAGATACATAATATTTTAAGAGTCACCAAATTAAATCAAATGATTAATAAACCTACTAGAGTTAGCCCCATCTCATCCACACTACTAGACGTGTTAATAACAAACAAGCAGGAAAGTGTAATTAAAATTGAGGTAAATCCAAGTATTGTAGCTGACCATGAAGATATTTCATTTATCATAGATATTATGAATCCAAAGCGTAAACCAGTCACGGTAACCTCTAGGTGTTTAAATTATTATTCTGCAGATTTTTTGTGCAATACATTGCTAGACCAGAAAATAATTTTAGATACAATAATGCATACTGATGACACAGATATTCAAACAGGAATTTTCAATAAAGTATATAATAGTGTCTTAGATAAATGTGCCCCAATAACCACGAAAGAAATAAGGAGACCCAGTGCACCTTGGATAGACAATGATCTCAAAAACAGTATGATTGAAAGGGACAAAAGACTTAAACAGAATAGACATGATGAAAATCTGAACAATTCGTATAAGGAAATGAAAAAACTCATCAATTCGAAAGTGCGTACTGCCAAAGCTTATAATAACAAAGACAAGATCAAGAAAAGTAAATCTCGCAGAGAAACATGGAATATTATGAATAATATTGTATCTACTAAAACAAATAAAAAGATTGAATACGACAACCCAAAAGCTAGAGCAGATAAATTTAACCAATACTTTGCTAATGTAGGAAAAATAACTTATGATAAAACGCAGGAAATTCTACAAAAGTACGAAAATTAAGATATCAGAAACACTCAAAATAATTTTGGCAATAATATAAGATTGTTTAGACCGCAACCAGTTACAGTAGAAACAATAATATTAACAGTTAAGAGTTTGAATAATAGTAATGCTTACGGAACGGATGGTATTCCTACTAGTTTTCTAAAAGATTCCCTTACAGTTATTGCATATTATATCACGGTTATCATGAATACATCGATTGTAACTGGGAAATATCCTTCTATTTGGAAACAACCCCTCGTAGACCCTCTTCACAAGAAAGGAGACAAGGACGACCCTGGTAATTATAGACCTGTTTCTATCCTTCCAGTAATATCGAAAGTAATAGAAAAGATTGTATGTAATCAGTTAATGGAACATCTAGAAAAAAATAATTTGATTTCTAACACTCAGCATGGATTCCGTAAAGGTTTATCAACAGAAACAGCTTTGATGAAATTAACAGATGAAATTTATAAAAATATTGATAGAAAAAAAGTTTCCATATTAATTTTATGCGACCTATCAAAGGCATTTGATAGTGTCAACCATGATGAATTGTGTAAATCTCTGAAGGAACATTACATTGATACGTTCTGGTTTCACGATTACTTGAGGGATAGAAGTCAGATAGTTAGATTAGGAGACGTAAATTCTTGCATTGAAAAGGTTGAATTTGGAGTCCCACAGGGATCTGTCCTAGGTCCAATTCTATTTTTAGTCTAAGTTAATGACATGATTAAATACATAGAAAACTGCCTGCTAATTCAATATGCTGATGACACACAAGTTCTTTTGGCTGATCAAATAGAAAATTTAGATGGCTTGATTAAAAGGGCTGAACTAATATTGCTCAAAATTAAGAAATATTTTCTAAGAAAAGGGCTATTATTAAATGGCACTAAAACACAATGCATGTTTGTGGGTAGCTCACAGTATATTAGCAAAATTACAGATGACATTATAATAAAATGCGATGGTGATGAAGTAAAGATAAGTCAACATGTAAATAATCTAGGTCTACACATGGACAGGTACATGACATTCAGTACTCACATTGACGAGCTGAGTAGAAAAGTTAGTGGCATTCTAATGTATCTAAGTAGAGTAAAAGATTACTTTGATGATACTACTCGAGCTTTGATAGTGGAAAGTCTGGTCTTGAGTGTAATAAACTACTGTATTAAGATATGGGGGTCAACTAATGATATGTACATGGAAAAAGTTAAAAAAATCCAAAACTTAGCAGGTAGAGTAGCCGTTATTGGGGTGAAAAAACACGATCACATCACCCCAACCCTCCAGCAATTAAAGTGGATAAAATTAAAAGAAAAGTGCATGTACGATGTTTGTGTTTTTGTTTTTAAAAGTTTGAGAAAAGAATATCCCAACTGGCTATACACATTTCCTACAGTTGGTAATTGTAGGAATGCATTAACCAGACAGAATGAAAATCTATATGTTGACAGCTATCGAACGGATTTGGGTTCACGCTCAATGGCAATAAGGGGCCCAGCTT
>NC_090735.1:35461858-35481858 GCF_036898095.1 Palaemon carinicauda | reverse complement strand
TCTTTCAACTCGTAATAGTAATCGTAATAGAATCACATTTTACTCGTTCGTTCTTATTCAGGTAATTTCCCTTTTAATCTAGCAAATTGTTTATTCTAGTTCATAAATGTCTGTATTTTCCGGATGTTTCCGGAAAACTAAAATGATTAGATATAATTTCATAGATAATTATTCATCAATACTCTATAATCTTGAGACCAAAATTGAAAATGAATTTTCATTATAACTTTCTATTAATATTAAAAATCTTCATATATAATATTTCAATCCGGAAATATCAAAGTCACAGGAAGCTAATTATTTATACCCACAAAACGAAAATGGACTATTTCGTGTGTATGAGTATGTGCATGTGTGGCTGCAGATTTAAAAGAGAGAGAGAGAGAGAGAGAGAGAGAGAGAGAGAGAGAGAGAGAGAGAGAGAGAGAGAGAGAGAGAAAGAGATAGAGAGAGAGATTCTTAATTATTTCCAACTCAGGAAATCTAATTGATTTGATTAAAATCATTTTTTTACTTGATTACTATCTAATATTATCATAAATGCGAAATGCAACATCATATATAAAGATAAGACTAACAAGATTATCATAATTTCATTTAAATAACTCGCCAAAATTCTAATTTTTTAATGTAAATCGGTGCTCTGTCTCTAAGGGCACTTGTTAGATGAATATGATACTGCAAAATTTTACATAACCCTTATCAAGCCAGGCACAATTTTGAGAAGGACTGTTTCAGTACTGATTAGAAGAGCTCTCTCTCTCTCTCTCTCTCTCTCTCTCTCTCTCTCTCTCTCTCTCTCTCTCTCTCTCTCTCTCTCTCTGTATATATATATATATATATATATATATATATATATATATATATATATATATATATATATATATATATATATATATATATATATGTGTGTGTGTGTGTGTGTGTGTATATGTGTACTCACACGCCTACGTACAGTATACTGTATGTGTAGGTGTGAGCTTCAATAAGCTGTCCCCCATAACGGTGGGTCGAAAATGATACAGGCAATTGGTTAGTGATACGTTCATGCTACAATGATCCATATCTTTAAGCAAATTACACCCGTAACGCGTTAAACCTCATTTTGATTACGCGCGAATCACATTACATAATCATTGGACAATATTGGTTCAGATTTTAGCTGTGATCAAAATAAATTATTATTATTATTATTATTATTATTATTATTATTATTATTATTATTATTATTATTATTATTATTATTATTATTATTATTATTATTATTATTAAACAACTATGCTTCTACGCCAGTTGGAAAAGCAGGAGGCTACAATCCTAAGGGCTCGAATAGGAAATAGTAGCCCAGTGAGGAATGGAAACAAAAAAATAGTAAACTATATGAGAAGTGATGAATAATGAATCTTACGATCATAAAACTCATACTATGTAATGTTATTGTTTTTTGTTTTGTTTTTTTACTCTTACTCTCTCCCACACTGATAGTAGAACAATCTGTTTAAGCTTGCCATCTCATGATTTAGTTTGTTTGAATTTTTATGACATATTTGCTCGTAACCACTTGTATATAAGCTTATCTGTTGGATAAATTTTACTAGCATTCGCTTCGTCTCTGTTAGCCCTAACACCCTACTCCCACACTGTCATATATAAACTCACAACCAAGTGATGTTTTCTGTTGACATTAAAAGAAATACCAACCAATTTCGAAAGTACAGTGGATGCCATTAACAAAAATACAACTGTAGGGACACAGTAGAGAGCATGCCTTCGTCACCCCCAAGCAGTTTTATTCCACTCGTAACTCCACTGCTTACTTGTACTTCGATCTATTTTCTTCAAAATTTAATTTATTTGTCCTTGGGTCATACCCCATTTCCACAAAGTTTCTTTGACATTGGTTCCGTAGTTTTTGCGTAATATTAAAATATGGCAGACTGAATTTGCTCTTAACTCCACTACGTGCTGGTACTTCGATCTATTTTCTACAAAATCTATTGGATTTTTCCTTGGGTCATACCACACATGCCCACCGAGTTTCGTTGAAATTTGTTTTGCAGTTTATGCGTAATGTTCACAAAGCCAAAATAAATTTACAAAATATTTACCATTTACTTAACATTGCAATTATTTACAAAGTACTGCTGCACACTTGCAGTTTGTTGTACTTCATCCAGAATGTTACATTTATCCTTGGGTCATGCCTAACTTGACTAATAAGTTTGGTCAAAATCGGTAAAGTAGTTTTTGTGTAAAGGTGCTCACAATCAAACAAACAAATAAACTAAGAAACAGACAGGGGTGAATAAATACCCTTCGCAAAATCTTTCTCACTGTCTTTAGTGGCAATTAAATAATAAACAATGAGAGGCTGGGGAAATAGACGACTTTTACATCCTAAAGAGAATTTATTGTCTAAGGTATTCGACACAAAATCAGCATAAATCTTCTTCAAAGTGAATGGATGAATATCTTCAATTATATAATCAATTGATCTCTAAGTCTCTCGTTGACTTTCAAATTACTTGGATATTATTCTACTGTAGGTACTCACAAGTTGTAGATAACAATTGATCAACTTTATAATTTAACATGACACACTCGGAGAAAAAGGTCACAAAGGGGAACGGCTATATGAATAAGACTACTGCAATATAAAATGATATATATTGGACGTCTTGCTGACTGTCGACTCCAGCCATGGCTGAGAGAAGTCTGCCATGGCTTCTGGGCCAACTCACGACTGCCCACTCACTATTCCATACACTTGTTTGTTGTTGTTTTTAGGTTGCCTTGCATATAGCAAGACACGGGCTCATGCACTAATGGCAGGCGGCCCGTAACTATACACTTGTCTTCCCAGCTGTTCTTATTGGTACGCCATTGCTGAGGGGGTGAGGGCTTGTCTCACCTCTGGGTGGTAGTGGCCAGGGTTAACCCTGGTAGTGGCTACCCCACCGGGCCATTTCTCGCCTTACATCCCCTCTCCCCTGTGTACAGTTGACTTCATTAATTCCAGTACACTTCACGGGAGACTAAGGAGAAAACAGTATACCGGAATTAATGAAGCCAACTGTACCTGTTGACCTGGAATCAGTTTCAGTATACGTGTGCTTGGTCAGCAAATAGCTAACGCTAGCAAGAAATTGGTTCAAACTGACTTTCGCACAACCCAGGAATTTGGAGACACTTTAGTAAACCCACTAAACGGCCATATGGAATTTGTCTAAACTCCCATTTATTCATTTAATCATTAACTTGTGACATCCTTGTTTTGGGGAAAGCAGTGAGTCTTCAAGCATGCTTTAATGGAAAGACTTCTTACGACTATTATATGTGTAAATATCCTTTTTTCACTGGACATATGAATATTAGTTACCCGTAAGACCAAGTATAGTCGAGATATATGAAACTAATTTTATTAATGAAATATTTATTGTAACTAGTATTATATTAAAAAAGTGAAGATCCGCAATTATATGATAAGTAATTAGTCTATACATATCAATATCGAACCAATTAGATTATTTTCACTATGTAATTTTTTTTTTCCAGTAAGATCATCCGCCAGACGTCAGGAGTAAAAGCCGAAAAGACATCTTATCTATTGTCTTAAATATATTTGGTCATGTTCTTCGCGCTCCCTAAGAAAGATTAGTTTACCAAACTTTCAACTGGGCTCCGCAAGGCACTAATATTGTTAGAAAACTCAGGCCTGCTTGGCTGAGGACTATGAAGCGTAAAGTAGGAGATAATGAATGGAGAAGTATTGATTTCAAAGACCAAGATAGAGACGACTGACGAAATCTAACCAAGGCCCTTTGCGTTAAAAGGCGTTGGAGGGGATGATGATGATGATGATAATGATGATGATTATGATGAAATAATCTTTAGTCAGCAAATAAAAAATATTACTAAGGTAAACAAGTTTTAAAGAAGAAAATACATTAATTAAAGTCACACCACAATATACTAATCGTCGAAGATAGAAATCCTACTTCATCTGGGACCAGAAACGAGCTGTGTCCAGTTTCATCACTCCAGGAGCCGGGAGAGGTTCCGAAAAAGAGTTCGAAGATGAATATTAGGTCATTAGGTAATCTCTTAAGAGTGAAGACCACGAGGAAATTTTACAGAGGAGAAAACCGTGCGGTAAAATATCTGGACAATTTTTACACAAAGTATCACATGATAAGAATAAGTAAATGCTGATACGCTTACATATTACACAATCATATCGTCAATTCCATCATATTCTCTTGAATCTAGATAAACTCGTGTTATCTACAGATGTGTTTGCTGCTGAAAATCTGTGTACGTTTTTCATATAGATTACATCATGCCTATGGATATGCGTGACCAAACATATTCACGTAGTTTAGAGTCTCTCTCTCTCTCTCTCTCTCTCTCTCTCTCTCTCTCTCTCTCTCTCTCTCTTAATTTCCATTTTCCTTCCCTGATTGAACCAAATAATATCATTATGGTCACAGAGCAAATATATATATATATATATATATATATATATATATATATATATATATATATATATATATATATATATACATATATATATATATATATATATATATATATATATATATATATATATATATATATATATTTATATATATATATATATATGTGTGTGTGTAATAGTTAATATTACATGTTTAAAACACATGACGTAATATGTCATTTTGGATGAAGATACTAGCCGTGGGACTTGCTGTAGTCATTGAAATCATAAACAGGACGCACTATGCAGCCTCAACTATGTAACATTTTTTTTAAATGTCAACACCCATGCATCAGCGTGTGAAAGTTTGTGACGTCACCGGATGCAGGTGTCTTCCGAGATTGTGACAAAACTGCTATATAAACTAAGCATACGATATCTGTGATATTGATAATTTAGTCAGTTCATATCTATACTTCACCAGAATTGGTCGTCTGACCAAACCAGCTCCCTCCAGTGATGGAGATGATTAACTCTATTGTTTTTAACAAATAAATACTTTTAAAGCTAATAAGATGTACTTCGTTATCCAGCTATACACATCTTAAACAACACATACTCAATGTGTGCTTATAAAAGTAGCACACTAATAAATGGTGGCAGCGGTTAAACTCTAAGAATTAGAGAAAGATCTTCAAGACTTCAAAATAAAAGCTGTAAAACCAGAGAAAGATCTTCAAGACTTCAAAATAAAAGCTGTAAAACCAGAGAAAGATCTTCAAGAACTCAACATTATCTACATGAATCTACAATTTTGACTAAGTAATATAGTCCATCGAAATAGTTAACATTAATGAATGTTATGAATACAAACCGATGAAGTGGATCTTCAATCAACATCCTAGGAAACCCAAGGACTGGCGTTCAACAATTGCAAAACATCCCCAGGAAGCACTACATTCAACAAGAAACTCGAACGAGACATCGCTAACAAAACATCAAGAGAGAGAGAGAGGATGTGTCGACATCACACAGACCCATATATAAGCGAAGTACAAATTTTTGAATTCATTCCAGTTTAGGCAGTGAAGTGTAGTTATCACGAGTCGTTAGTCGATTATTACTGGGGTGAGTGAATTGCTAATCTTTTGTTTCCGTTCATTAAAGGAAACTGTTCAGCTCCGAGTTCTCATCTAGAATTTTTCTCTCTTTGTGCTAATTCCTTTTTCTTTCAGAAATTCTCGGGAAATGTTTTGGGACTAGTAACATTGTTTGGGGAATTTTGTTATACATATGCGTTTACGCAGTGGACGTCTGTACTCATATAGATATTTTGATAGAATTGCAAGAGGTCGAAGAGATAGGAAAAGAAATACAGCAGTCATGACTCCCCCTGAGAGCCCTACCCCTGGACCTAGTGGTGTAGGCCAGACTAATCCTCCTCCAATTGTGACGCTTGTAAATGCCAGGTCAGCAATCCTTCCTTTTCAGGGTCGGGTCAACGGGTTCTTGCCACAAAATGTGGAGTCATGGATTTCATCCGTCGATGCCCATTTAAATGCCAAACAAATCGTAGACCCTTTTGTACAATTACAAGAAGCTAAAAGTTTTATAGATTTTTCTAAGGGGGAAGCGAGTGCGTATTGAAGAGGTGTTTCATTTTAAGAAGCAGTTACCTGGGATGATTTCAAAGTTAGGTTACGCGCGGTCTATGGGGGTGAGGAAGCCTTGGATGTAGTATTAACGTTACAAAATACGCTTAATCAAGCCACTGTGAATCGGCTTAATGTTAGTGAGAGAGCAGCTCTCATAGCTGATAGGCTTAATGAATATCAGGACATTTCAGGTCATTCCACTTGGGTTACTAGCGATAACATCTCCGTGAAAGATTTTTTACGATTAATGTATTTAACTTGCATGACACTTATGTTGCCTGAAGCTTTAGTGCGGTGTTTTGATAAGAAGTTAACGCCTGCAAGTACGGAATTGGATGTCTATAAACAGATAAAGAAACACATGTCCAAGTGTCCAGATCTCGATCCCGTGTTAACTCAAGTTTTTGCAAAGAATGAAACAAAGCCACAAACAGTGAACGTAATTAGCAGTTAAGTAGCGGGAATGACGTGTTATAATTGCAAACGTCAAGGTCACTTAAGCGCGGACTGCAGAACAAAATTCTGCTCGATTCACAACAGTGCAACACATTCATATAGCCAATGTTACTCGCGTAAGACACAACAGAATCCCAGAAATACACAGCCAATTCCACAGTCAGTTCCATATGGAAATAAAAAGAAAAATCCTCATTTTAACAATAAGAAGAAACAACCAAATGTCAATGCAGTTCAGAGTCCAAAACAAACAAACACTTCTTCGAATATCGCTGAGCCTGGGTCGTCAAACCAGACCTCGTAAGGTCAGACTAATTTTCAGAATGTGCAGAGCAAAGCAAATACCACATAGTTAACTCTAGAGGGGAAGAGAGTGATGTTGGGTCAAGGTCATTCATGTCAACATCAATAGTATTGAATAATCAATTTAATGTTTTATCAGATAATTGTGAGACAATAGATTTTCCTATGAAACACACAGCCGAATTAAGTAAAACAGTGCATGCTCCCGTAGATTTGCAACGAATTCATACAATAATAAGCCAAAATGAGTTACGGCCAACCTTATATGCTGTAAATTTAGAACACAAATCATTTACGTTATTTTTTGACTGTGGTAGTCCACGTAATATCATGGATTTGAAGACACATCATTTGTTGTTTTCGAACTTTCCGATTGAAAAATCGGAATTCGACTTTCGGGTATAGGAAATAATGAATTAAATGTCATAGGCATAACTCATGTTCAGTTCAGAGTCGGTAAACGCACGTTTGCCGATACATTTGTTGTTGTAAAAAACATTAATATGTATCCAGCTGTAATTATAGGATACCCATGTATGGGAAATCAAAACATTATTTTAGCCCCTGCCAAGCACGGCGTGTATATCAAAGGGAAATTCTATAAGTCTTCTAATACCTTAAAATCAGTTTAGGATAAAAAGGAGACGACAAATGTAACCGTAACGTACGTTGAAGAACCAATAACTTGTCTTACTAATAAAGAAATAATATACGCGACCCAGCAGAATTCTCGTTCACCCGTAATATCATCTTGCACGCAATCTATCGAACCAAACGTACCTTCGAATTTAAAAGTGCAAATAAAGAAAACATTACCGGGATCTGAAATATTAATCCTTTCCGATACTTTGAAAACTAACGGAATGTCTGTCACACAAGCTATTTATACAGTAGGCTCACATCAACAATGTAATATTGAAATCTGTAATCATTTAAATAACACTTTAGTAATTCACAAAAATCAACATATCTTGGATATAGAAGTTTATAAATATCGTATTCTTACCGTTGCTGAAATCAATCACTCTCAATCATTTGCGGATAAATCCCTTTTGCGATCTATTAAAAATAAAATCAATAAAGACATTCAAGACGAAGAAATTCAGCGGAAAATTTTTGAACTTTTAACTAAATATCATGATGTTTTTTCCACTACGGATGGATCCTTAGGAAAAACAGATGTGATCGAGCATCAAATAAGGTTAAAGGACAAGCAGAAAATTATCTATTTACCCTCGTACAGACTCCCTATGAGATTCCAGAATGAAATAAATGATGAAGTAGGTAAAATGCTAGAAGGAGTCATTAGGAAATCAAACAGCCCTTATAATTTTCCTTTAATAGTTGTACCGAAAAAAGATCGAACATGGCGTATCTGCGTCGACTTTCATCGTCTAAACAAGGAAACGATACCTGATCGATTCCCAGTGCCATGTACTGACGATATTTTGTCTTTGTTAGATCAGAATAAATATTTTACCAGTTTGGACTTACTTAAAGGCTTTCACCAGATATCATTAGAAGAAGATAGTATCCCATACACAGCCTTCAGTACAGCGAGGGGACATTATGAATTTTTACGGATGCCTTTTGGTTTACGTTGTGCTCCTATAACATTTACAAGAATGATTAACATAGTGTTTGGAGACTTGTTAGGGGATATATTGCATGCCTATATGGATGATCTTGTAATCTTTTCCAACACCTTAGAAGAACATCTACGTAAGTTAGAACTAGTACTACAGAGATTAAGACAACATAACTTAAGGGTAAAGATTAGTAAATGTGAATTTTTCAAAACAGAATTAATATATTTGGGTTTCATGGTGTCAAGCCAAGGTCTTAAAGTAGTCCATGATAAGGTGTCGGCTATACGTAATTTTCACATACCTACTAATATCAAATACAGCAATTTCTGGGTTGTAGTGGATATTACAGGCGTTTTATACGCAACTATTCAATAATAGCCGCTCCTTTAACTGATCTTACGAAGAAGGGCGTAGATTTCATATGGTCTGAGCAACATAAACAGGCGTTTAATACTTTGAAAGATGAACTGTGTAGTTCTCCTATCTTAAAATTTCCTGACTTCGGTAAGGAATTCTTCATTGCAACAGACGCCTCAGACTTAGGAGTAGGAGGGGTATTGCTTCAGCAATATGATAAACAATTTTTCCCGATAGCTTTCTATTCTCGAAAATTGAGAACTTCCGAAAGTAAGTATGCAGTTATAGACAAGGAAGGGCTAGCTATTGTTAATTCACTAGTGCATTTAAAGTTCATAATTTACGGTTATCCCGTTAAGGTTCTTACTGACCATAAACCACTAACAGAGTTCTTTAAAGGCTTCAACCACAGCCCTAAACCAACTCGGTGGCATTTGATCATTCAAGATTTTGGCGCAAGAATTGGGTATTTACCTGGGAAAGCAAATATCATTGCGGATGCATTATCACGCATCCCCGTGTCATCTTGTACGGAGCCTTTAGCTGAATTAATAGATATATCAACATCCATGCCTTTTATTAAAAAGATATCTGAACAAGAAGATTTAGGCTGGAGCGCTGAATTGTTACAGACTGAGCAAAGAAAAGATCAGAAAATAGAAACAATTATAAATGCTTTGAAAGGCAATCATAAGGAAAAGGAATATATAAAGTACAAGCAGCAGAATTATATAATTAAAGAGAATATTCTGTGTAGGACTGTGACAAGGAAAACCCGCAATACACCACATGTAACTAACTACCAGGTAGTAGTACCAATCTCACTTATTTCCACTGTCCTGAATTGGTTGCATTCAAATCTATTACATGGACACCCGGGGTTCTCATTAATGTCACAGAAAGCCAAATCATTATTTTATATGCATACGATGCTTACAGATATAAAAAGACACATAGTTAATTGTCGCACATGTCAGGAAAAAAAAGGGCATACGAAAACACCTGTCAGCCTAGGAGCTTATCCTGTGCCCAATCAACCCTTTGAAAGAATACATTTAGATTTGTTAACAGGATTTTACGAGTCAGACAGAGGAAATAAGCACCTCTTAGTAATTATAGATGCTTTAACTCGATATACAGAACTAATAGCGCTTAAAACTAAAACTGCGATTGAATGCGCTAGGAAGTTTTACGAGTGTTACATTTGTAAACATGGAATTCCACACATGATAATCTCAGACTCGGGTGGTGAATTTAATAATCACTTTCTTACCTCATTGTGTGAATTCCTCAGCATAAAGAAAATAAATACCATGATATATCACCCAGAGTCGAATGGGCTAGTGGAAAGAGCAAATAGGAAGATATTAGATATATTAAGAGTAACACTAGGGGGATCAGACCCCAACTGGGATATTGCAATACCGGCGGCACTGAGTACTCTGAATCATTCATATCATATATCAATTAAAATGTCACCGCATGAAGCATTGTATGGTACCTCAGTTAGAACGCCTTTCCATGTATTAACGCCTACAACTAATCTATCAAACCCTTTAAAAGAATGTATAAATGCAAGTATAAGTCGATATGATATCCTTCGAAAGAATTCAGAAGAATCACAAATCATAATGAAAAGGAATCATGATAAAACAGCGAAACCAACTAAAACATATACCGTGGGTGATAACGTATATATTCAAATCAATGTACGAAAAGGGCTCAATTATAAACTAACACCTAAGTTTGAAGGCCCATTTAACATTTTGGAAACATTTACAGCCAATAGGTTTAGAGTTCAAAACGTATCCCAACCCACGGATGAGAGAATAGTACCATTGGCTCACATAAGAAATTAAAAAGAAAAGAGAGGAAAAGAAGTGAGGGAATTTTTTTTTTATTTTATGTGATTAAAAGTTTTCTTTTTTAATACAGGAGTAATTACATATATTTTTCTCGTTACAGGTTTCCAAGATGAATTTTTTGTTGTTGGGAGTGATATTGTTCTCTCAGACATTTTTCTCGTGTGGGATGAGCTCTAAAACTGAAGGTATAAATTTTAAATATGGCACTATAGTTGAAAGACAAGAAGACGTTTTTATTACATCAACCAACTTAGTTGTAGAAGTGAATATGCAAGCATTTTTTCTTCAAGAGAATGATGTCACTAGCTTAAGAACCGCCATTTAAAGGTTTTCTGCCTCATTGGATGAGATGCATAGAAGACATTTTCATTTGACTACAGAGAGTTTGCTTGGATTAACATTAAAAGTTGCAGAGATGCTATCTGATGACTTGAAAAATAAGACTTACGAGACTGGATCTTTGGCTTATGACCTTTTGCTGTGGACTGTAGGACACGAACATAAAGAAAGACGAAATCCGTTTATTTATGCTGCATTAAACATCTTTGGGTCTGTTGCAAGTTTAGGTTTAGGAGTTTCCAATCGTCTTAAAATTAGTAATCAAAATAAGAAAATTGAGTTCTTGACTCATGAAGATGAATTGATTATGTCAGAACTAAGGAATCAGTTAGCTTTAATCAATAAAATTATGGATTTAGTAAATGAACATTCAAATAATATCATTCAGATTTTGGAAGTACAGGATTTGTTGGCAACATTAACGTATTATGATTCAAAGATAGATCACATACATAACAGAATTGCACATTTCATTGAGAAATCCAAGGATTATGTAGAAGCTATCACGTTAGCAACTAAAGGTGTACTGTCGCCCCATTTGTTGCCTATAAATTACTTAAAGTTAATTCTGGAGAACGGAAGGGATAAACTAGGCTATGTTCCTTTGTTAGACGAACATAGGTTAGAATTTTATTACAGCGTAATTACAGTAAACGTTGATAATAACAAGATTATGATTACAATTCCCTTTGATTCTTCTGATGCCTGGCAATCTTACAGGATATCACCATTTCCGACTTTCATGACGAATCACTCAAATCCAGTAATATCCAGTTTGACAGGACACATATTGATTTCCCCAGACAAGGAAACATATACAGTCATTAAATACTTAAATCAATTAACTCACTGTTCAGATGCAATGGATAGAAAAATATGTACAGCTGACTCATTTGAATTCCATAAAAACTTAATGGAATCATGCGAGTTAGGTATAGTGCTAGACGGTGCTCTCTCCCATACAAGTGAAAATTGTCTGGATAAGCTTTATCCCTTTGACAATAATGAGTTCAATTGCAGACTGAACAATGGCTCGTGGATACGATACGACAAGGACGGCTTCAATGTATCATGCCCTGACGGATCCACGTCCTTCACCCACATCTTCGTCGCAGCAGATGGTTGTATCGGGACTTCCCTAATTCCATGGTGACTGGTCTACGGACACTCATCAGAGAACGAGCCTACTTCGCGAACTTCACGTGGACCTCTACAATGCCAGCACTCCCTCTCCCGTATAACAGACAGGTTGCAAAGCGGTTGATGAAGCTTACCGAAAGGGACCACCTGTCACCGACTTATAAGGAAATCCTTCACCCCATACTACTAGCAGGTCTGGTTCTCACGGTGGTGATATTTATCGCCATGAACATCCTTGTTTGCCGTAGGTTACGGCACAGCAGGCAGCTACAAAAGAATGTTTCGCCTTGTCCAGACAAAACTCTTTATTTAATTCAGTTTAAAGCCGTTTGAAGTGGCCACCTCATTCGCTAAAGGAGTAAATTGTTGGAAATAGAGTTTGTAAGAAAAGCTGTTAGTACGCTAGTAATATGTAATTGAAGAAATTATCTACATTGCATTGTTAAAAAAACATTTAAAACAACATTTAAAAAAAATATAAATCATTTTTTCTCTCGGCATCTAATAAAAATATATAAGCCGGAATGTTAAAAAGAAAAGAGAAAAAAAATATATATATATAACAGAATCTATGGGCATCTAATAAAATATATCAGCCCTATATATATATATATATATATATATATATATATATATATATATATATATATATATATATATATATATATATATATATATATATATATATATGTGTGTGTGTGTGTGTGTGTGTGTGTACGAAACCGTGGTACGTGTACGTAGCAGGAATATGTGTTTGTGCACTAGAAAATTGAATTTTTACCAAGGTAACAAATATTTTTATTAGTTACCGTATTATGTTAATCTATGTTTCTGACAAAAGGTAACAATTATTCTTTAACAAGTTACCGAATCATATGTAAGTCAGTAGTTTTTTTTTGGTACCATATAATCATTTGCTAGCAATGTACCATATATATGATCTTTATTTTATCATGCATTTTTTTTCTTTGCTTTGGTAATAACTTTTTCATATGCATCATTGTTATTCTTTTTTAATGTGCCTATTTGGACATTCGTCCTCGTTTGATTATGGCTAAAGTTAAACAAAGAATAATACATAAGTCCAGTCACACCTAGTAAACATGTTTTGGCTTGTTGTTAAATTTTTGTGAAAAAATTGAGATAGCTGGCCGAGCTTATGCAATACTTAATATTACATGTTTAAAACACATGACGTAATATGTCATTTTGGATGAAGATACTAGCCGTGGGACTTGCTGTAGTCATTCAAATCATAAACAGGTCGCACAATGCAGCCTCAACAATGTAACATTTTTCTTAAACGTCAACACCCATGCATCAGCGTGTGAAAGTTTGTGACGTCACCGGATGCAGGTGTCTTCCGAGATTGTGACAAAACTGCTATATAAACTAAGCATACGATATCTGTGATATCGATAATTTAGTCAGTTCATATCTATACTTCACCAGAATTGGTCGTCTGACCAAACCAGCTCCCTCCAGTGATGGAGATGTTTAACTCTGTTGTTTTTAACAAATAAATACTTTTAAAGCTAATAAGATGCACTTCGTTATCCAGCTATACACATCTTAAACAACACATACTCAATGTGTGCTTATAAAAGTAGCACACTAATATATATATATATATATATATATATATATATATATATATATATATATATATATATATATATATATATATATATATATATATATATATATATATATATTATATATATATATATATATATATATATATATATATATATATATATATATATATATATATATGTGTATATATATATATATATATATATATATATATATATATATATATATATATGTGTGTGTGTGTGTGTGTGTGTTTTTTGTGGCCTTGAAATTAGGCTAAAATACTTGAATTTCGTAATATTCATCAAGAACTTCTGGGTTCACAGCTGTTCAGTGGTAATGACGTGAGTTAATGGCAATGATTTCTTTGAAATACTTCTGTAAATCATTGTCTTATGATGAAATTAAACTCGAAATATCTCATTCACAAACGCCCACGTCGTTTCTAGATTTCATTAACTCCAAATCTCCCTCCAGATTTTATTTCATGTAGCAGCTAAGTCTCGTTTCCTCTTTGATAAACGAATTAAACAATATTTTTAATCTTCCTTTACAATGGTCCCAGAAATTTTATTTCGTTTATTGATTGAACCTCTGCACAATCTTTTTCCAAGAAATAAAAATTCCAGTTAGCTTAATTTTTTTCTGTATACAAATTTGTAATTAGAAATCAAATTTCATTTACAAGGTATCCACCGAAAAAAAAAAAAAAAAAGAAGGAAATTTTTTAGCATGACTCCTAGAGGGATATTGTTCCAAACATCCACCAAAAGAGTTTCAAGGTTTGTATGTCTGTGACCTCTCCCCTCTGTAATTGAAATTGATGTAACAGTAAACGCCACTTCGTAAAATACTTATGTAAAATGCGAAGTGTAAACCAAACATTTCCATTTCTTTTTTGTGGGGTACGCTGTTAATTAGAACATTTTATTAAGAAGCAATGGCTAATTATCGTAATGAGTTTTTCGAATAGATATCTTTATTCATTGGCTATTCATGTTCTCATTATCCAATCGAATCGAGTGTCTCACTCTCTCTCTCTCTCTCTCTCTCTCTCTCTCTCTCTCTCTCTCTCTCTCTCTCTCTCTCTCTCTCTCTCTCTCTCTCTCTCTCAATTTATATTTTAATTACGGAACTTAGGAATATCGCTATGGATACAGAGCCATACATTTACATATATAGTTTTTTTGACTTGACCTTTAATTCTAACGTCTTCGTTAACAACTTGGCTCTCATCAGTTGAAGGTCAATGAGTCATGTCGATACCGACGCTTCTCTGGAAACACTGCAGAAACTAATCCTCTTCTGATGAAATTCGACATAAAATACATCACTCTCAAACACTTTGCCTTTATTTAAAAGACTCCCTTCCCACGATCCAACACCCATGTCGTTTTTGGAGTTCTTTCACTCCAATTTCCGTCCCAAACTCTAGTTTATATAGCAGTTCCGTCTCGTTTTCTCTGTGATCAGCGAATCAAACGCAAATTTCGCCTCTTCCCTCACAACTTTGCTTCAGCAAAGTTTCATTTCGTTGTGTGATTGAACCTCTCCGAAATCGTTTTGCTGAGTCTCGGGATTGGGGGAACTGTGGGAAGTCGTTCACCTCAAGCAGTGCCTTGCACTGATATGTCATTTCTCTTTGAATCTTAATTAAATGAGTCTAAATATAGAGGTAATTGTTCCTTAACAATTTAAAAAGTTATTCTCTAAAAAATTATTTCTTCCAGTTGTAGCAGTTCTGTCTCGTTTGCTCTCTGTGATCAGCGAATCAAACGCAAATTTCGTCTCTTCCCTTACAACTTTCAGCAAAGTTTCATTTAGTTGTGTGATTGAACCTCTCCGAAATCGTTTTGCAGAGTCTCGGGATTGGGGGAACTGTGGGAAGTCATTCACCCCAAGCAGTGCCTTGCACTGATATGTCATTTCTCTTTGAATCTACATTAAATGAGTCTATATATAAAGGTAATTATTCCTTAACAATTTAGAAAAGTTGTTCTCCAAAAATCTGTTTTTTCCAGTTGCATTGCACGCATTAATATATCTCCTTTCCTGTAAATTAGATAAGATAATTTATCTTATCCCGTATCAGAGGCTTTGTATACAATTTGTTCAAGAAGTTGGAATATCTCTCTCTCTCTCTCTCTCTCTCTCTCTCTCTCTCTCTCTCTCTCTCTCCAGAAATTGAATAATTATTTTACTTTATGAGTGGCTACGCTCCCACTTAGCCACCCACGCAGTTGGAATATTTTCTCTCTCTCTCTCTCTCTCTCTCTCTCTCTCTCTCTCTCTCTCTCTCTCTCCTCTCTCTCTCTTCTCTCTCTCTCTCTGTTGCTAGGATGGCCTTTTTCAGGCTAAAAACTTCAAATTTGGCCTTTTTTGAAATTGGTTACCCTTTAGCAATATATATAAAAAAAGGTTGGCCTTAAATGCTATACTTTTGGCCTTTTTTTTTTACTAATTGGTTGGCATTTTAGAGCTGCAGTTGATCAGAAGTGTGTCTTTTCTCACTTAGAAAACCTGGCAACCCTGAGAGCTCAATTAATATTATAATTACGGAAGTTAGGAATATTGCTATGGATATAGCCACACATATACATATTTGGTCTGTTTGACCTTGACCTTTACTTCTGACATCCTCGGTAACAACTTGGCTCTTATCAGTTAAAGGTCAATGACTCGTATTGATACCAATGTTTCTCTTGAAACTCTGCAGAAGTTAATAATTTTCGGATGAAATTTGACATCAGAAACCTCACTTGCAAACAGTTTGGTTTTATTTAAGACTCCCTTTCCTCGATTTAACACTCATGTCATTTTTGGAGTTCATTCACTACAATTTTCGTTCCAAACTCCAGTTTATGTAGCAGTTCCGTCCCATTTTCTCTGTGATCAGCGAATCAAGCGCAAATTTCGCCTCTTCCTTTACAATCATCCACGAAGTTTAATTTTGTTGTGTGATTGAACCTCTCCGAAACCGTTTTGCAGACTTTGATTATCGGGATTGAGGGAACTCTGGGAAGTCGTTCACCCCAAGCAGTGCTTCGGACTTATGTCATTTCTCTTTGAATGTACTTCAAATGCATTCATATATAGAGGATATTATTGCCTAACACTAGTAACATATCTCCTTTCCTGTAAATAAATAAGGTAATTTATCTTTTCACTAATGGTTGTTTAGCTTGTATGTTGATGGAGTGGTGAGTGGGGTGAATGCTCAAGTGCTTGGACGAGGAGTGAAACTGATAGACGAGAATGATCATGAATGGGAGGTAAATCAGTCGTTGTTTGCGGTTTGCGGAGGATATGGTACTGGTTGCAGACTCGGAAGAGCAGCTTGTCTGATTAGTGACAGAATTTGGAAGGGTATGTGAGAGAAGGATGTTGAGAGTTAATGTGGGTATGAGTAAGGTTATGAGTTGTACGAGAAGGGAAGGTGGTGCAAGATTGAATGTCATGTTGAATGGAGAGTTACTTGAGGAAGTAGATCAGTTTAAGTACTTGGGGTCTGTTGTTGCAGCAATTGGTGGAGTGGAAGCAGATGTACATCAGAGAGTGAATGAAGGATGCAAGGTGTTGGTGCCAGTGAAGGGAGTGGTAAAGAATAGAGGGTTAGGCATGAATGTAAAGAGAGTTCTGTATGAGAAAGTGATTGTAACAACTGTGATGTATGGATCGGAGTTGTCGAGAATGAAAATGACGGAGAGACAGAAATTAAATGTGTTTGAGATGAAGTGTCTGAGAAGTATGGCTGGTGCATCTCGAGTAGATAGGGATAGGGTTAGGAACGAAGTAGTGAGGGTGAGAACGGGTGTGATAAATTATTTAGCAGCTAGAGTGGATATGAATGTGTTGAGGTGGTTTGGCCATGTTGAAAGAATGGAAAATAGCTGTCTGCTAAAGAAGGTGATGAATGCAAGAGTTGATTGGAAAAGAACAAGAGAAAGGCCAAAGTTTGGGTGGATTAATAAAGTGAAGAAAGCTCTGGGTGATAGGAGGATAGATGTGAGAGAGGCAAGAGAGCCTGCAAGAAATAGGAATGAATGGCGAGCGATTGTGATGCAGTTTCAGTAGGCCCTGCTGCTTCCTCTAGTCCCCTTGGATGACGGCGGAGGTAGCAGCAATAAAGGATTCAGCGTTATGAAGCTTCATCGGCTACCTTCCAAAATTGGGTGTGTAGATAGATAGATCTTTTCTCTTTATCAGAGGCTATGTATACACTTCGTTCAAGAAGTAGAAAACTCTCTCTCTCTCTCTCTCTCTCTCTCTCTCTCTCTCTCTCTCTCTCTCTCTCTGGTAAATAAGTAAATCACTTTCTTTTTCTTTATCAGTGGTTATCCATCTACTCACTGACCAAAACAGTTGAAAACACTAACATGCAGACACACATAGACTCTCTCTCTCTCTCTCTCTCTCTCTCTCTCTCTCTCTCTCTCTCTCTCTCTATCGATTTATGTTTTCATTACGGAACTGGGGAATATTGCTATGGATACAAATCCATACATATTTTGTCTTTTTGACCTTGGCCTTGAATTCCGACCTCCTGGTTTACAACTTGATTTTCATCAGTTAAAGGTCAATGACTCGTGTTGATACCATTGCTTCTCTTGAAACACTGCAGAAGCTAATCATATTTTGATGAAATTCGACATCAAATACCTCTCTCGTCGAGACGTTGCCTTTATTCAAAAGACCCCCCCTCCCACGATTTAACACCCATGTCGGTTTTGGAGTTCATTCATTCCAATTTCCGTCCCGAACTCCAGGTTATGTAGCAGTTCTGTCTCGATATCTCTGTGATATCTCATTCTCAAACGCCAAGTCGTTTCTATATTTCATCAACTCCAAAGTTTACTCCAGATTTTTTTCTTAATTTAGCTGCTCTGTCTCGTTTCCTCTTTGATAAACGAAATAAACAAAATTTTGAATCTTCCGTTACAATGTTCCGGGAAGTTTAATTTCATTTTATGATTGAACCTCTGCAGAATCATTTTTCAAGACATAAAAGTTCCAGTTAGCTTAATTTGATTTTGGAGACATGCATAAATAATTGGAAAAAGAAAATGAAAAAGCAATTGGTCATTATAAAAGAGTCTTTAAGGTTAATATGTGTGTGACCTCTCTCCTCTGTAATTGAAGTTGATGTAACTATTAACGCCACATGATAAGATACTTCTGTAAAATATACAGTGTAAACCAAATATTTCCTTTTCTTTCTTGTGGGGTACACTGTTGAATAAAACCTTTTATTAACTGTGTTGCATAACATAGTGAACATTCTAATATATTTCTTGTTTCAGAGGCTATTCATGTTCTCATAATCCACTCGAATGGACTCTCTCTCTCTCTCTCTCTCTCCTCTCTCTCTCTCTCTCTCTCTCCTCTCTCCTCTCTCTCTCTTCCCAGAAATTGAATAATTTATCTCTCTTATCAGTAACTGCACTCCCACTCAGCCACCCACGCAGTTGAAATCTCTCTCTCTCTCTCTCTCTCTCTCTCTCTCTCTCTCTCTCTCTCTCTCTCTCTCTCTCTCTCTCTCTCTCTCTATATATATATATATATATATATATATATATATATATATATATACATATATATATATATATATATATATATAATATATATATATATATATATAATTTATATATATATGTATATGTATATATATATATAGTATATATATATATATATATTATATATATATATATATTATAATATATATTCTAATTATGGAAGTTAGGAATATCGCTATGGATATAGCCATACATATACATATTTCGTCTTTTTATCCTTGACCTTTAATTCTGGCGTCCTCGTTAACAACCTGGCTCTTGTTAGTTAAAGGTCAATGACTCATATTGATACTGAAGCTGTGCTTGTAACTCTCCAGAATTTAATCCTCCTCTGATGAAATTCCATATCGAACACCTCACTTGTAAACAGTTTGGCTTTATTTAAAAGACTCCCTTCCCACTATCCTAACACCGATGTCGTTTTTTGGAATTCATTCACATCAATTTCCGTCCCCAACTCCAGTTTATGTAGCAGTTCTGTCTCGTTTTCTCTGTGATCAGCGAATCAATTGCAAATTTCCCTTCTTCCTTCACAACTTTTCCGGGAAGTTTAATTTCGTTGTGCGATTGAACCTCTCTGAAATCATTTTGCAAACTTTGATTCTCGAGATTGGGTGAAGTCTGGGAAGTCGTTCACCCCAAGCAGCGCCTCGGACTGTCGTGTCCCTTTG
>NC_090735.1:35435017-35455017 GCF_036898095.1 Palaemon carinicauda | reverse complement strand
TATGTGTTCTTTTGCTAAAAATTACTGTTTTGTTGATATTTCTGGATAACATAAACAATAGTCTATGATGCTATTCTTAAAGGCAAATTATGTTAAAAAGGGGGCAAATGGTGGATGGTATATTTCTCAATAATAATAATAATAATAATAATAATAATAATAATAATAATAATAACAATAATAATAATAATAATAAATCTAAAATAGCGCAAAGCAGAACATCCAAATGATTTTGATATCATTTCGAGTTTGGGCAAATCACCGAACATATTTCGGTATGCAGGTTGAAACATAAATGGGATTATGCACTCCTGGTTTTCGTTTGATTCTTGTATTGTTAAGAGAGAGAGAGAGAGAGAGAGAGAGAGAGAGAGAGAGAGACAATGCCCTAGAAACTGACCACATATACATATGATCAGCACCAAAGCTCCCTCTCCACCCAAGCCGGGATCAAAGAGGGCCAGGAAATGGTTCCTTAGCTCGCAACGATGGTGAGATTGCAGCGACCAAAGAAAATAACGAGTTTAAGCGGGACTCAAACCCCAGTCTGGCGTTCACCAGGCTGGAACGTTATCACATCGGCCACCATGGCCCTAAATGGTGACCGTAATATCACTCCTCAACGTCAATATCGTTTTAAAACGATAAATGCCTGGCAATATTTATTCAAGGATTTTTGCATATTTTTACGGCCAATTTTTAAGAATGTACATAAATATAGAATATTTATTATAAGTATACACGACAGTGAACGTAATCATTCCGTCTTCTTCTGCTGAGGATAAGAATAACTCAGGATTGAGATGGAACATCGTCTGATATGCCACCAAGTTACTTCATTCTGCGATCATCTATTGAGCCCTTCAGTGCCAGTTTCCTCTCCCATGCCTCCTTTAATCGTAGTGATGTAAGGAAGCTGCAGCAAAATGATTAATCAAATAAGACGCTGACTCAGAGTACTGTCTTTTCTCTTCTGTTATCCTTTAGCTACACTTGATCCATTGATTTCGTCTCCCTTTGGCAGTATCAGTGATCATATATATATATATATATATATATATATTCATTTATATATATATATATATATATACATATATATATATATATATATATATATATCTACACATACATATAATTATATATATGTATATATACACACACTATATATATATATATATATATATATATTATCACTAAAAATATTTATCTTTGTAAGGCGCTTCTAATCTTTTTTTCTCTCTCTCTCTCTTCCTCTCTCTGTGGTCTTCAGACTTTGGAAAGCATTTCCTTAGTGACATTTTCCCCGACTTCTTAAACTTGGTAAAACCTCAGCTAGATTGGATAAACCAGAAATACTTGATAAACTTGAAAGGTCGAGGTTGAACATTATTTCGATATTAACCATCTCCGGAGTAACTGCTCCATGATTTTCCCTCAATACGTATTCACGAAAAATCTTTTCTAACTCCTAGTACTTGTTATGATAAAAAGTGTAATCATCTTTTTTAATATACCATACAGAACCAGACATCAGAAAATAGAACCCTTCGGTTAGGGGATCTGTCTGAACGACAAGTATAGTGAAACAATTTTAGTATTATGATGCGTGACTTTTGTTGTAAACGCATTGATGATTACAGGTATTCAATCTATAAACTCGGCAACGTTACCCGCAACTTGATATTCTAATGAAACCTACACTGAAGTAGGCGCCAAAAGCTCTCCTGACACAAAGTATAACACATATGTGTTACATTAATGATTTTGTTTTTATTCCAATGATACGTGCAATAATCCCAATGCCTTCACGAAGAGACTTTCTCTGTGCCATCCTTTTAGAGTAATAATTTCCAAACGGTTTCTCGCCGAATGCAATCAAATGATTCCCCAAACGTTCATTAAACACAATTCTCTGTTATGATCGCGGAAAACGTTTGGTAATGGACCAGTAAATGTTCAACATTGATTGTTCCATAATTCACTGGTAATGAATATGGGTTAATATAAAGTAAACAACAGAATTTGACCTACAATCTGTCTCTCTCTCTCTCTCTCTCTCTCTCTCTCTCTCTCTCTCTCTCTCTCTCTTTTAGACAAAAGAGACCCTTTGTGACAAATCTGTTGGAGTTTTTCCGCAACATGTTCAGCATATATGACAAAAGCAGGGTAATAAACTTCATGTACCTAGACTTTCAAAAGGCTTGTATCATAGTCGCCCACAGAAAATTAATGGTTGAAATTAGCATAATTAATGAGCCAGCTGAATTGATCGGAGATTGGCTAACGAACAGAAGACAGAGTTGTAATCTAATTACATTTACAACATAGATTTGGGGGTAACTAGTAGAGTAGCCAAATTTGCCGACGATACTAAACTGGGCCTACATGATGCGAACTCAAAAGACGTAGAGGCCTTAAGAGAGGATCTAATGAAGTTAGGAGAATGGTCCAGAAAATGACAAATGCCTTTCAACTGTGGGAAATGCAAAGTTATGCACATAGGTTATAGCAACATACAATGAGTTTACTCACTGCTGGGTAATGAAATATATAGTGAGGGCCAGGATGATTTAAAGCTCACCAAACAAGGCATAAGAGCCTAAAGGAAAGCAGAAAAACTAATGAGTTACTTAAAGAGACAAATCAAACTAAGAAACAAGCACATTGTACTGCAGCTGTACACATCACTCGTGAGACCACATCTTGAATACATAGTCCAAGTCTGGGATCCAAGTGTTCGGAAGCATATAGATAAACTGTAAGCAGTACAAGCTAGGGCTACCAAACTAGTTACAATACTAAAACAATTTGGATATAGGTGGAAGATGGAACGTTTGATCTTATTTGATCAACAACCTCGACGATTAAGAGGAAAGCTAATAGATACATTTAAAATCATAAAAGGAATAATTTTTTTTTATTTACAACAACCTCTTCACGCTTAGAGCAATTCAGGGCAGAGGTCTCTGGCATTAAAGAGATACAACACCACTCAATGTGGTAATTTATTTACAAAGTAGCAAATACATGGAACAGACTTCCAGCGAATGTGATTAAACAGTAACACGGTAAATTAATTCAAGAATAAGTAAGACAAGATCATAGAAACCCTCTAAGCGTTTATACCAATTCACTCTACACACGAGCAATTGGAGTCTACGGATGGACTAAAAAGTCTTTGAGACATCCAAAATCCTTGCAACTTCTTGTAACTCTCTCTCTCTCTCTCTCTCTCTCTCTCTCTCTCTCTCTCTCTCTCTCTCTTAGTCTTCTTTCTCGATTAGAATTTCAAAAGCCTTACTATTTATTGGTCAGAATCACTAGCATTTTCAAAATGTCTTTGCATAGAATAAGATTCGTACTGTTTAAAACTACTGAAACAAAGAGCTTATTCTATCACTTTCAAACTTAAGAATTAGAGCTAGACAAAGAACTTGAACTACATCGAATATATACATCGGAACATATAAATTTCACATGCAGATTCTTATAAAAGAAAAGGAATTTCAGGCATTTCAATATTTGAAGAGAATTCTAATTCCCATCCCAAAAACTAAAACATTTGGATTTTAGAAATATAAACTACAAATCTCAATTGGAAAAATAATCTCAGTATTAGATTAGGGAGAAATTAGAAATTTTAAGACGGATCAATTATATATCTGATAAATATTGAAAATATAATTTCATAATGATTAAGGTTCACAGCAATATATGTACTCTTTGTTAAAAGTGAATTATCAGTCATTTTATCTCATATTATATATATATATATATATATATATATGTGTGTGTGTGTGTGTGTGTGTGTGTGTGTGAGTGTGTGTGTGTGTGTGTGTAGGAATAGACTGAGCAGAACATCACTTAATCCAGCTACTTCTGAATATTATAAAAGTTTTCCCGCTGGAAATCTTATGAGTAACGCTTCGTATTATTTAAATGACACAGACATAGAGAATACTATATAAGTTAAAGGATTATCTATTTAAAGGCCGCTCAAGAATGGCAGAGATAAGGCACATTGGCATTACCCTATCATGCAGTAAAATGCCCTAGAGATTGACTATATACACATATAATTACCACCCAAGCCCCCTCTCCTCCCAAGCTAGGACCAAGAATGGCCAGGCAATGGCTGCTGATGACTCAGCAGATTGACCTAAGACTGCAGCGACCAATGGAATTAACGAGTTTGAGAAGGAACCCTAGTCTGGTGATCACCAGGCAAGGACGTTACCAACAGGCTACCACAACTCTATTGTTAAGATACGGGTGATTAGAGTATTCAGATTAATACTGGAATACGACTTAATTTTTTTCTATGACAAAATGGAGCTAATAGCACACAAATATTAGTAAATAGATGATGGATTTAGTCTATACCACATTTTTTTTGTGATTATTTTGTTTTTTTGTAACTTAATAGAACTGAGAAATTTAAAGGATACATAAATAATGTTACTTGACAGATTCCAAAAATTAATGACTCTTTTTAAAAGATATCAAAATAGGAATATGAAAGGTGTATTCTAATGCAAGCCACACTTAAGCAGTGTCTAAAATTAAGCAAAAAAGAAAAAAAATCCCTTTTCTTTCGTAAATAGAAATGAAATTGATTCACTGATATAACTCGAACAGAAAATGAAGTAGGAAGGTATGAAATTATAATCTAGTTCTGCTTAGATATATAAATCACTAACATGATAAGGTTGTTAAATAAACATAAGGGGAAACAATATGGTCAAGCGTTTTAGAGAGCGAGCAAAGGTTATTGCATAGTTGAAATTTCCCATAAATTAGAACTTCTTCGTAGTAAGATTGCTTTGTGAAGGACACACAATGAGTTGCTGACGTATATTAAGGTAATCATGACATCGAAATAAATATAGAAAAGAATTAAAGGTATGAAATTCTGCAGCACAAGACGGCGTCTAAAAGAAAAATCTATGAAAAATGGAACACTTGTTGCATAAGACAATGGGAATATGAATTCTACTTCATACACAATGAGAGGAGGGTAACTGTTGCTGGATAAATGCAAAGGACAGTTTGCAATGAAATGTGAGAAGGGGAAATACTAAATTAATATGTTCGAATAATTCAGGAGCTGTCACTTAAAACAGCGAAGGCAAGAATGGAACGAGGAGTTCTAGAATTATAAATTAAATTTCTGCTAAAATTTGTTTTGCCGTATATTTTACTGCTTAAGCACTCTATTCATTACTGTATTGTAACTTTGATACAATGGAATAATATGCAGTTCCAGTTTGGTCAGAACTGCGTAATATTTGCTTACATCTTTTCCCCCCTTTTAATTAGATTGACACACCATCATTTATATTTGTATATTTCTTCATGAAAAGCCACTAACTTCTATGGATTCATGATATTCGAATGCATATATATATATATATATATATATATATATACTATAATACAGATTAAGTACTAATATACATTGAAAGCTATTTCTAAAAAGCCATTTGCACATCCCATCCCATACGCTTAATCGACTCTGTATAAATCGACGAAACATTCCGAATATAATATCATCAAAGTTGATATGACGCAAGAGACCTACCATATATATTTTAACCCAGCACAAATCTCCCACTAACTTCGTCTGCCTCTTTAAATTATGCTTCCTCAATTTATTGAACTTCATCCGAAAACAAAGCGCAAGGCAAACACATCCTGGCAAACGCAGCCAAGTGTGCTTTCAAGCAATTAATGGCTTTGGACGTTATATATGTTGAGGGCCACAAGTGTCATGCCAAAGCATTTGTCCTCCGGTCGTCCGAGGCATGACAAACACTTCTAAATACAAGACACACGCTAATAACGTTCATCAGAGGAGGGGAGCGTTTTGGTGGTTGGCGATGGAGAGATGCTGATGAGATGTGTCTATATTTCCATGGCGTTTGTAACTGCTTGGATGATCCTTAATTATTACCTTTTTTTTTTTTTATTCTGAAATTCACAGTAATATAGTTACTTATGTATTATAAGAAAATATTATTGTTCAATTATAAAAGAACTTATTATTATTATTATTATTATTATTATTATTATTATTATTATTATTATTATTATTATTATTATTATTATTATTATTATTTTCAACAACCTTGTGTTTAGTTTCATATTCTCCTCAATATTCTATTAAAATATCGTCATTTTCATTCCAGTTATCAAAAATAAGAGTAGATGATTTTATTTGCTTTATAAGAAAGCCATTTCGTAATATGAAACAGCATCTACAATCCACATGCAGTAATTTTGCTAATTTGAATCATACTATTATCACAGATTCACAGCTTATTTCCTTTTATCCATTTCAAGCTTTCTTAATTCAATTCAAGTTTCTTCTTTTGGATTACCAATGATTCGCACGAAATAATGACTGTAGAATTAATTTTTGGTTCTCCATGATAATCTTCAGAGACAAATGACATGCCTATTAATACATCCATTTAATTCCCCATACATTCTCGAGAACTTGGTTTGGGTTGGTAGGCGAATTTTCCTTGCATTACTGTAGATCTCATCAAGTGGACCAATCTAATTTTTTCTATCAAGAATAATTACCTCAGCCAACGAAGTTGGGAGGAGGTCATGCTTTCGCCCCTGTTTGTCTGTTTGTTCGTTTGTCTGTTTGTTTGTTTGTGATCCACTTCCTGGCCACAATTGTAATCATAGAGTAGTGAAACTTTCAAGGATTAATTATTATGCTGAGACTTGGAAGTGATTCAATTTTAAAAGTCCTAGATAAAAGGTCAAGGTCAAGGTCGAGCAGAAGGTTGACCGAAGTAAGCGTAACCTTAATCTCAAGTTCGCACATGGTTGTCACACACACTTCAAATATTTCTACGGTCTAAACTGATTTTGGGAAAAGCAATCTGGTTTCGAGATTAAGCTGCCATGGTGGAGGTCTGCCCTCTCAAATTGCTTTTCTCTTTTATTATTGATATTTCTGATTTGGCTACTTTTGCTGCTGCCACTGTGTCTTGTGGTAATCACAAGAACACGGTTTTCTCTCTCTCTATCAATGGGGATACTCTTTTGATAATGATATCAAGCCTTAGCATATGGATTCAAACGCTCCACAAGTCTCCGGCCTTCATCTCCTGGCTTGTACGGATAATTTTTAGTCTAATCAGTTTCATTACTTTTATTAAATACATTTTGATCATTCCTTTACTTTCCCACTCATCATCTTCACTTATGTTGTTTGATTGATAATGAAATTTATATTCTTAGACATATAAATATTCTAGGTATTGGAATATATCTAAGTTATCCTAGGAGAAGTTATAAATCTAAGGGTAGGCAATATGAGTCAAATTTATGATAATATAATACATTCCAATCCTCATCACTATATGAATAAAACTTTGTTTAGCCTGACTCCTTGCTGAGGTAAATCAATACTTCCTCTCTCGACAGGAATTCTTCGGGGGTGATTATTCTCACCATCAATCTTCTAACATAGGGCTACCTTTTCTTTCCACCACAGAGTAGTTCTATGGCTGGTCTTTTATGAGCATTATTTCGACACTGATCTCTAAACATTTTCATACTCATCAAGTGATTAACCTTTTATCATTGACCTACGAAATTTCAAAAAGAATTTTGTTAAATATAATCGTCTCTGATTCAAATGGCGAGAATCGTAGATTTCCTCTGATCGTTTTTTGTCTATCTGTACAATGGATATGGACGAGCACAAAGTTATCATTCCATTGCAATCAGTATTGCGTAGACAAGAGTAATAGTAAAAAAAAAGAGAGAGAGAGAGAGAGAGAGAGAGAGAGAGAGAGAGAGAGAGAGAGAGAGAGAGAGAGAGAGAGAGAGAGAGACATTTTAACAGAAAGCATCTTGCTCCAGAATTCAGGCTGGAAAAGTTTGATCCTACTTGCGAAGCAAAAGTTTAAACTAATTTTTACCCATTGTCAAGTGATCCAAAATAATATATGGCTTCTGATGTATCAAGCCATCCTAGGTCTTTTTTCTATTTAGACTTCATTTTCGATTTACATGACCAAGTAGTTTCGGAGAACAGGTGTGCGGCTTTGATCTTTCAGTGTCCTCTCTGCTGACATTAGGTACGAGAGAGAGAGAGAGAGAGAGAGAGAGAGAGAGAGAGAGAGAGAGAGAGAGAGAGAGACTGTTATGTACAAATGATTGAAATTACTTTTATTACGAGAGAGAGAGAGAGAGAGAGAGAGAGAGAGAGAGAGAGAGAGAGAGAGTTGTACAAATTATTAAAATTACTTTTAGAACTATATAAAGGTTATTTATTTTTGACGACAAGTGACAAGTAAAGCCTTGGTTGTGATTACAACGCCAGGAATAAAAGAATGTATCTATTAGCTTTATTTTTTTCATCTATAAATTTGAATACCTGGGAAATAATAGCAATAAAAAGATAAAAAAAATGCCTTATCAAAAGTTTTACCAACAAGTGAAATCTGAAAACTTTATGTTGAACCTGCAAACAATGCTCGATGCTATTTATGACACAGCAAATAGTCAACATGGAATATTTTATGGACATTTTTTTTTTTTTGTCAACAGCCTCCCACAGTAACAAAGCTTTGCTCTTTTTCATACTTTATTTGAGAGCAAACTAGAATACAGAAAATATATTTTAAAAGCTCAAATATATCTATTAAAAATAATACTACAATTATATGAATCTTCATATAATTACGTTTTAAGTAAAGGGTACTCTATTCTATCTTATTTTTCTTCCTCTAGTGTTAAAGTTTTAATAGTTTATATAGGAAAGATTTATTTTACTGTTGTTTCTCTTCTTGAAATATTCCATTTCTCCTTGTTTCCTTTCTTTACTGGGCTATTTACCCTGTTTGAACCCCCTGGCTTTTAGCATCCTACTTTTCCAACTAGGGTTGTAGCTTGACATATAATAATAATAATAATAATAATAATAATAATAATAATAATAATAATAATAATAATAATAATAATAATAATAATAATAGATTGATTTCTTGTCTAGCTAAAAAGAAAAAAAAAACAAGCAAAGAAATAAAATACGGCCCACTGTAATATACCAAAATAGAATTATCTAGAATTGTTTTGTAATTTGTTTAAGATATGCATTTGATCTTACAATTCATATATTTGCCAATCACCTAAACGAGTTCCATAACATTTTGCCAATAATAATTCGGTTCTACTTATTCAGGCCTTCAAACTCATTTTCTTAATAGTTATATAAATTTACTTTTTATTCCACAGAGTTGGTTTGTGTATTGCTAACGTAAGTGCTGAATATTAATAATCTAAGATATCATTTTGTTATTTCAACTTAATTAAATTTTTCAAGCAAAAGTTGAAAGAGATTTTTTTTTCTTAAATAATTCATTAAAGATGTCCAGTATAACCTTAAATCTAACTATAAACCAAAATTAACGTTGATTATAACCCCAAATGAGTTAATGACTATTCATTTCATGGTTTCAATCACATATTCTAATTTTACCCAAATTCTTACACTGGTGCTAACTGCTGTCAAAATTACTCTCTCTCTCTCTCTCTCTCTCTCTCTCTCTCTCTCTCTCTCTCTCTCTCTCTCTCTCTCTCTCTCTCTCTCTCTCTCTCTCTCTCTCTCTAATAGTTATGAATGCACAGGGTTTAGTCACAAGTAACTCTAAAAGGAAAATAGAGTTTTCAGAAGAACTAACCCAAATGGAAAAAATAGATATATTAAATATAAGTGAAACATTGTATTCCCAAGAGACTGGTAGTGATGACCAGATAAAGGGTTTCCTAACTTATAGATCAGACAGAAAAAATAGGAATCAAGGGGGAACCGCAATATATGGAAGAGACATAAATCAAGGAAAAGTCTGTGAAAAATACAGCAACACAGATTGTGAATTGATTGCGGTAGAATTTGAATTTGAAAAACTAGTGAATATTGTAGTTTACAGACCCCCAAACACTAAGGAGTTTGACATAATAATAGAAAAAATAGATGATATATGTAGAAACCATAAAGACTGGAATATACTCCTATCCGGAGATTTTAACTTTCCTTTCGTGGATTGGAAAGAACGGATAGAAGAAAGTGGTTGTATGTATACATATAAAAAAGATAGTAATAGTAGCGCAGAAGATAAGAGGCAGTTTGAAAAACTTCAAGATATGCTATTAAAACATAATATGCAACAAATAAACCACATTCCAAACAAGAAAGGAAAATGTCCTAGATCTAGTATTTGTGAATGAGGTGAATTATGTTAAAGAAATAATAGTGTATAACACGAGAATTTCAGACCACAATGCCATAGAATTGATAGTCCATTCCAAAGCAAGTGATCGCAGAATTAATAAAAGCACAAAACTTTGGGAAGGATATGGAAAATATAATTTTTACAGTAAGAATATAAAATGGTCAGAAATAAATGAAGAACTGAATAAAGAATGGAAAAATGTATTTGTAAGTGATAATATACAGGTAAATACGGACATACTGTACAAAATACTGGAGAAAATTGTTGAAAAATATGTACCATAAAAAAAAACAATAAACAAAAGACGTGCATACCAAGAGACAGAAGGATCTTATTTCAGAAAATTAGAAAGTGGAAGAAAAATCTTGCAAAAGAAAAAAAATGTGTGGAAAATGAGGGAAATAAAATGTAAGATAGAAAATGCAGAACAAAAGATTATACAGTCGAAAGAAAATGAAAAAAGGGACTTAGAAGAAAGGACACTTCAAAATATAAAAAGAAACCCCAAAGTACTTTACTCCTATGCAAAAAAGATGAATAAAGGGAGATTAGAAATAGGCCCTCTAAGAATTGAAGGACGGCTAACGAATGAAAAAAAGGAAATATGCAACATATTAGCAGAAAAATATAAGAGTGAGTTCACACCAAGAATGCGAATGAGAATAATGAAACAGAAATGAGAGAAGAAAATGTTGAATATCTAACGGATATAGATATTAATGAAGCAGATATTGTTACGGCTATAAACGAAATTAAAAATGGATCGGCAGCCGGACCAGATGGAGTTCCAGAGATTTTGTTAAAAAAAAACTGCAAATACTATCGCGAAGCCGCTTGCAATACTGCTAAGACAAAATGTAGATATGAGCGAGATATATGTTAAACATAAATTAGCTTATATAACCCCTATCTTCAAAAGTGGATCAAGACTAGAGGCAAGCAATTATAGACCTGTTAGTCTAACATCACATATTATGAAAGTGTATGAGAGGATAATAAAAAAGAAAATAATGAACCATTTGGTTAAAAATAATTTGTTTAATATGGGTCAACACGGTTTCGTGCCTGGAAAAAGTACACAGACCCAACTGATAGCACACTATGAAAACATATACAAAAATATGATAAATGAAAAAGACACAGATTTGATCTCTCTAGATTTTGCAAAAGCCTTTGACAAGGTAGACCATAACATATTGGAGAAAAATATGAGAAAGCATAATATTGTGGGAAAGATAGGAAAATGGGTAAAAGAATTCCTGCAAAACAGAAAACAGATAGTGGTTGCAAATGACGAGAAATCAGATGAAGCCCAGGTAATATCTGGTGTGCCACAAGGTACGGTGTTAGCTGCACTGCTGTTTGTTATTATGATCTCAGACATAGACTGTGATGTTGAAAACTCCGTAGTGAGAAGTTTCGCCAATGACACAAGAATAAGTAGAGAAATTACTTGTGATGAAGATAGGAACTCACTACAAAGAGATCTAAACAAAATATATGAATGGGCGGAGATAAATAGGATGGTATTTAACTCCGATAAATTCGAATCAATAAATTATGGAAACAGAGAAGGAATGGTATATGCATACAAGGGATCTAATAATGAGACAATCACAAACAAGGAAGCAATTAAAGACCTTGGTGTAATGTTAAATAGGAATATGTTATGCAACGACCAAATAGCAACACTGTTGGCTAAAGGTAAAGCAAAAATGGGAATGTTATTCAGACACTTTAAAACAAGGAAAGCTGAACACATGATTAGGCTTTACAAAACTTATGTACGTAGTACACTCGAGTACTGCAATGTGATATGGTACCCACACTACCAAAAGGATATTGCGCAAATAGAGAGTGTACAAAGGTCCTATACTGCTAGAATAGAAGAAGTTAAGGACCTTGACTACTGGGAAAGACTGAAAGTTTTAAAACTATACAGTCTAGAAAGGAGAAGAGAACGCTACATGATAATACAAGCATGGAAGCAAATAGAAGGAATTACTGAAAACATCATGGAGCTAAAAATATCAGAAAGAGCAAGCCGAGGTAGATTAATAGTGCCAAAAAATATACCAGGTAAACTAAGAAAGGCGCACAGGACATTAATCCACTACGCACCAGCATCGATAATGCAGCGACTATTTAATGTGCTGCCAGCTCATCTAAGAAACATATCAGGAGTGAGCGTAGATGTGTTTAAGAATAAGCTCGATAAATACCTAAGATGCATCCCAGACCATCCAAGACTGGAAGATGCAAAATACACCGGAAGATGCATTAGCAACTCTCTGGTGGATATACGAGGTGCCTCACACTGAGGGACCTGGGGGAACCCAAACAAAAAATAAGGCAATAAGGTAAGGCTTACATACATACACCGATAAAAAGACACACACACATACACACACACACACACCACACACACATACACACACACACACACACACATATATATATATATATATATATATATATATATATATATATATACTGTATATATATTTATATTTCTCGTGTTTTACCTTTTATATATCAATTGCATATATCTTGTTCAAATCCTAGAATTTTCGGATATTTTTATTACTTGCACATATTTCGTGAATAATTTCTTTTAAATCATATCCAATTTTGTGTGTAAGAAGTAGGACAGTGTATAATATTATTTAACCCCTTTCACATCATCTGACCAACTATATATAATTATATAAGTAACTTAGATTGTTCTGAGAAGTTGGACTAAATTCAACACTCAAACTTTAATATAATTTCACTTATGGTATATTGTGAGTAAACTTTGATATGGATATATAATGATTATATAAAAATCAGTTGGAGAAAATCCATCGTTTCTCTCCTTCCTATATAAAGTCCTGCCGAGTATGTATGTGTCTAATAAAGTCATGCCAAGAATGTTATGTGTCTATTCAGGTCAACATTTGGTTTTAAAAGATTAAAACATGATAAATGATAAAAACTTTAAGTCATGAATAGATCTTCGTAGCACTTATTTGCATTTAAAAGTATGGTTTTTGTGGGTGTGTTTGTGTGTGTGTGTGTGTGTGTGTGTTATATTATGCAACAGTTCAGTATTCCGCATATTGCGTTCTTTGTTTTGCAGGCACAACGCTCTCTTTCGCGCAAACAACACATTTATATCCTTGAATATATTGCCAGCCATAATTTCATCAGCCCTTGAAGCCCAGGATATGTTTTTTACTCGGTGGAGTTATTATGGCACAAAATCTCGGTTGGTTTACCGTAGCATTTCTTTTACGAGCAGCTGGCTGGCTTTTTGAAAAGGATTTTGTTTGCCATGCCTCTTCTCATATAAATCTTCCACAAACTCACTTCTAATTCAACAGTGAATCCTATTTCCTTTTAGTTTTTTTTTAGAACTTTAGCTTAGCAAACAATAATAATAAGAATGATACAAATGTTGGTGTGGATGAATAGATATATTAGGTTTCCTCTATAGATAAGCTTTTCATAAAATATCTGTCTATGAATATGTAATTTGTATTCAATTTTTTTTCTATAAGATGGAATAATATAGTAACACATACGTTCAATAATAAATGTTCACACTCACCTATATAAATATGAAAATATACCCATACCACGTGCGTATATATATATACGGTATACACACACACACACACACACTCACACACACACACATACACACACACACACATATATATATATATATATATATATATATACAATAAATACTAAGAGCATACATTTTGATTACATGCATTATTATTATTATCATTATCACTAGCCAAGCTACAACCCTAGTTGGAAAAGCAAGATGCTATAAGCCCAAAGGCCCCAACAGGGAAAAATAGCCCAGTGAGGAAAGGAGACAAGGAAATAAATAAATGATGAGAACATATTAACAATAAATCATTCTATAAACAGTAACATCGTCAAAACAGATATGTCATATATAAACTATGAAAAGACTTATGTCAGTCTGTTCAACATAAAAACATTTGATGCAACTTTGAACTTTTGAAGGTCTACTGATTCAACTACCCGATTAGGAAGATCATTCCACAGCTTGGTCACAGCTGGAATAAAACTTCTGGAATACTGCGTAGTATTTAGCCTCATGATGGAGAAGACCTGGCTATTAGAATTAACTGCCTGCCTAGTATTACGAACAGGATGGAATTATGCAGGAAGATCTGATTGTAAAGGACGGTCAGAATTGTGAAAAATCTTATGCAACATGCATAAGATTAATATTTAGATCAAGAATAACAAATTTAATAGACCGTAAGTTTCTGTCCAACAAATTAAGATGTGAATCAGCAGCTGAAGACCAGAGAGGAAAACAATACTCAAAACAAAGTAAAATGAAAAAATTAAACACTTCTCCAGAATAAATTGATCACCAAAAATCTTTTTTTGCAATTAAAGAAGACACAGACCTAATGTGTTTCATAAAAGTATATAGTATTTGCTGTCAAGAATCACACCTAAAATTTTAAAAGAGTCATAAAAAGTTAAAGAAACATTATCAATACTGAGATCCAGATGTTGAGGAGCCACTGTCCTTGGCCTACTTACAATCATACTTTGAGTTTTGTTAGGATTCAACTTCATACCCCATAATTTGTACCATGCACTAATTTTAGCTAAATCTCTGTTAAGAGATTCAGCAACCCCAGATCTACATTCAGGGGATGGAATTGATGCAAAGAGAGTAGCATCATCTGCATATGCAACAATCTTGTTTTCTAGGCCAAACCACATGTCATGTGTATATAGTATGAAAAGTAATGGGTCAAGAACACTACCCTGTGGAACACCAGATATTACATTCCTATATTCACTATGGTGCCCAGCAACAACAACTCTTTGAGACCTATTACTTAAAAAATTCATAATAATGCTAAGAAACGACCCACCCACTCCCAACTGTTTGAGTTTGAAAACAAGGGCCTCATGATTAACACGGTCAAAGGCAGCACTAAAATCAAGGCCGATCATACGAACTTCCTGACCACAATCAAGGGATTTCTGTACAGCAATGGAGATTGTAACAGGGGCAGTGCATGCTCCAAGGCCTTTACGAAAACCAAATTGCAAACTAGGGAATAGATGATTACTTTCAGCAAACCTATTAAGACGTTTTGCCAGAAGACGTTGAAAAACTTTAGAAAATATGGGAGTTATGGAAATTGGGCGGTAATCAGTTGGACTTGAGCTACCACAAACAACATTTACTTAGAGGAGTAACCTTACCAGTTCTCCAACAAGTGCTAAAAGCTCCTCTCCTTGCTAAATTACGCAAAATAACAGATAACTTTGGAGCTAGGAAATCTGCAGTCCTTATAAAATATGGATGAAAAATACCTTTTGGGTCTTCACCTCCATAGGTATCAAGGTCCATCAACAGAGCTTTACTTTCACGATATCGAAAAGCTAAACTAGTTAGTTTAGCCTCAGGAATACAGGAATGAGGAAGTTCAAGTTTTTCATTACTCTGTTTACTGTCAAAAACATCAGCCAAAAGTGTCGCCTTTTCCTTTGGACAGTGAGTGACTGAGCCATGGGGTTTAAGTAAAGGAGAAACTGTTGCATCTACGCCAAAGAGTGCAGATTTATGGGTAGACCACCATTTATCTTTTTGAGTTGTGCCAGATAGGGTTTCTTTTATTGTTTATAGTTGAAGCACAAATCTCTGAGCAAAAGCTCTAAGCTGAGTATAGTTTTTCCAAGTCAAATCTGATCTATTACCCTTCCAAAGATGATAGGCCTCCTGCTTCTCCAAATAAGCACGTCTACTACATCACTGAACCACGGTTTGTCCTTCACTCAATACCTTAGCACACGAGAAGGGATACGCCTATTAATCATGTTGACTAGATTCTCATTTAAAGGAACAACCGGATCAAAACTAATATATAATTGTGACCAATTCAAGCACACAAGATCATGCAAAATCCCATTCCAGTCTGCTTGAGATTATATTTAAATTTTACAAGAGTATGATACATCAGAGACAGGCTGCTCAGTCTTCACTACTAATGAAATCAAGGCATGATTAGATGCCCCGACTGGAGAACCAACCTTACTAGTTATAACGCCAGGGGAGTCAGTGTATACGAGGTCCAAGCAATTACCAGACCTGTGAGTAGCTTCACTTATGATTTGCTCACAGCCTGATTCAGAAGCAACGTCTAAAGCTCTTAAGCCTTGGCGATCGGTAGGAGAGATAGAACTTAACCACTCCCTATGGTGAGCATTAAACTCACCAGCAAAGACAAAAGAAGACTTTCTATCATCTTCTTGTAAGGATAACTAAAGAGTTTTGCTCTTAAATGGCTTACATACACATGAGAATTTGCATGAATTAAGTTGTATAACATGAGGTGTTTTGTCAGAAGAAAAAAAAATTCTCATTTTGAGTTATTCTTTGAAAATTTTACCGGGCTTAAAACTTGTTTATCTGTTAAGGAAAACCTATACATTTAACTTTAACAACCATTTTTCGATTTTCTAAGATAAAGCCGTTTGCGCTTGCGTTTACTTAAGAGTTCTTAAAGAGTTCCATTTTCTGTTACCTTTTTACATGTTGAAGCCAGATGATTTACCAATTACCCAACAATCACTTTAAAAATTTAATACTTCTCCGTTCATCATCTCCTACTTTGCGCTTCATAGTTCTCACCCATATAGGCCTGGGCCTTCCAACTCTTTTAGTGCCTTGTGGAGCCCAGTTGAACATTTGGTGAACAAATATCTCAAACGATTGGCGAAATCTAACCGAGGCCCTTTGCGTCAATAGGCTAGAAGGAGATGATGATGATTTTAAGAATAAATTTTTAGACATTTTCAAGCTTATATGAATGGATATTAACGAAATCCATTTCTTTAAATGCTACGTCAACAAAGTATGGCATTGGGCAAGTAGTGGATAACTTCGTATAAAACATTTTATGAAAAGAACAAATTCCTGTGAATTTAAATCAGACTTCTATGTTATGGATTGCTTTCAATACGTTACTACTACAGATGATTATATTAGTGATGTCATTATTGGAGATCCTTTGAGATTTTGACTAAGATATCCCTGTTATTCATTGTTAAAAACTAACTTTCGCAAGAGATTCCTTGTCATGTATGCAATCATAATTTATTTTGAAACATTGGCTTCTCTCTCTCTCTCTCTCTCTCTCTCTCTCTCTCTCTCTCTCTCTCTCTCTCTCTCTCTCTCTCTCTCTCTCTATTAGCTGCTTATTATAAAAAAATATCTTCTATTTCTCCTATTAATGGATATAATTGTTTTAGAATTTGTTGGTGTTGTTGGAAAGAAAATATGGATTAAGGTATTATTTAGAAAAAACCTCCTTTTAATCTATAATGCATTTTAGTAAATATATCGTCCAGTTGCTTGTTAAAGTTTTAGATAATATGAAATTATATAACATAAAATATAGTTCGAAGAGAGATGGATCTTACGCATGTAATAAGAACATAATTCATAATCATTACTGATCTCGAATCTTTTTAATCGAACACTTTATACCTTATAATAAATGTGTCTGTTTGCTTGTGTATGTAGTTATATTCGTGTCTGTATGTTTATTTCCATTCTGTAAACAACCACAATGAAATATGCTTAAAAAAACAATATCTATTTTATATTCACCTCATATATACCTCGATCTTGCAAGAGATGTATTATGCAAATATGCTGTGCGAATGATACATAATATGCCAGCTAGTACTTTCAAATGTTACCACGCCCAGAGGAAGTTGCGCTAAATTGCCTATTCACGAAAGTTTTCAGTAACTTCGCCAAAGGAAAATACCATGCTTAGGCATTTGCACAAATTTAGACAATTTCCAGTTTGTCCGCATGACGAAAAAGAAAAATGCAACGAATTCTCAAAGTTTTAACCGCAAGCTTGCATTATCTCTCTTTAAAAGACTGTAATCTCCAATTCGAAATTTGGTATGCATTTGAAATGAGACAGAGAATGTAAAGTTTTTATTCTCGTTTGCTTAAAATGAAACTCTGTTCCTTAATCAAGAACCATCAGCTTCGTAGTTTCGAGACCTTTACCGATTTCTATACAGTTTTTGTACTTATTTATCTATATAATTTCTTATATGTCATTGTATTTTGGATGTTTTGCTCTACTCTCTTCTATTGCCGTCCTGCGATTGTTGATAATATATATTTTTTTCATATTACTTATCTTCTTTATCATAATTATTTACTAACATGAAATCACATTCGATTATATCATATGATATACATCCTATATAAATATGGCATTAAATGTCTAATTTTTTTTAGCTTCATGAATTGTTCTACCTCCCAAATCAGGGATTTCATCTATCGTTTGCAGTCATGGAAACGTCGCATATTTGTTTGTGTGAGTCGCGAACACATTTTTAGATTATTATTGTACCTTGAGATAAAATTAGAAATTAAAATGATTTGAAGAGAATTAGATATTTTCTGTCATCAACGTATATTCTGGAAAAGAGGTTTTATTGTTCAGTGGATTTATGATAAAATAGTGTAAACAGAAATGTCGACGGAATCCAAGTACATGTACACATAAAAAGAAAGAAAGAGAGAGAGAGAGAGAGAGAGAGAGAGAGAGAGAGAGAGAGAGAGAGAGAGAGAGAGAGAGAGAGAGAGAGATGCTGTGTCACCCGTATCCTAGAGCCATATCATCTCCAGCCTTAGTGCTTGTAGTGACAGTTCCATTATCCTAGCCTTAGAATTTTATTTTTGTAGCCGAGGATGACATGTGCCTAAAGTTTTTCCCTTAACTTTAGCAAGTTTCATCTTACTTTTTTTTTTTAGGGTTAAAATATAAGGGAATTTATGCAGAGTACGTACCTGGGAGTTAATGGAATAAGTGAAATGTTAGCATTGTATATGGCGATTCCAGCAAACTCTGGAAATTTTACATTTAATATTTGTAGCAAAATAAATCTTGTAAATCACTGGTTATTCTATAATTATATATAGTGTGATCCAGCCAATGTGCTGCCTTTATTGCAAGCATCTGACTGCACGGTCCAGCTGGCATGATGCCAACTGGACTGGGGAAAATTAAAGACATATATTTGTGCATCCCACCCAACCTATTTGCTGTGACCTCCCTTACAATATTAAATCATAGAGTTTCCTGATCATGGACCCTCAAGGATAAGGGCTCTGCCCTTTAAGGGTTAGGAGTGTAATCTCCAGTCCTTCAAATTTTAATATTGCAGGGTAATCTGAAGACTGATTTCTAATCAGAATATTGAAGAAATTATATTCTTTCAATGTTAGATTGGGTTCCATAAATACTTGGGTAGGATACTCAAAATATATTGGAAATCACTACTAGTATAATATATACAGTAGCTTTCTATTTGCAGTATATCCTATACTGCAAATAAACTAACTCCATGTATAAACATATACTGTAGCTCAGCCGGCATATCGTCGGCATAGCTAGCTTTTGCCGGCACATCCAGCCTGCTACCTAAAAGAGAGAGAGATAGCATGTAGAAAAGGCTAGCTAATACTGTGTATATATACAGTAAATATGGATGTAAAAGTCTAATTTTACTACCTTTCTCCAGAAGGAAGGTTCAAATGGAAGGGGAGAATGTAACATTCAAGCTTCCATCCAGCTATAGTACTGTCGCCAGCAAGGTCCTGCCTTTACCCTGCCGGCCGGCAGTATCAGTACAGTCGGCGTGCTGCCA
>NC_090735.1:35412517-35430017 GCF_036898095.1 Palaemon carinicauda | reverse complement strand
CTGCTAGCAACAGTGGCTACTGCCAGGGTGCTGCCTACCAGGCCGGCACAGAATGGTGCCTGCTCAACCGGCAGCACGCCGCCGGCCGGCAGTACTGGCCGGCAGTGCCGACCGGCAAGGTTTAGACATATCCTTGCCGGCGACAGTACTGTAGCAGGATGGAAGCTTGAATTTTATATTCTCCCCTTCCATTTGAACCTTTTTTTTCTGGAGAAGGTAGTAATAGTAGACTTTTACATCCTTTTACTGTATATATATATTTACAGTATTAGGTAGCCTGTTCTCCATGCTATCCTCTTTCTTTTAGCTAGCAGCCTAGATGTGCTAGCATTAGCTAGCTATGTCGACGACATGCTGGCTGTACTACAGTATATGTTTATACAGGTAGTTAGTATTTCTGCAGTATAGGATATACTGCAAATAGAAAGCTTCTGTATATTTTATGCTAGTAGTGCTTTTCCAATATATTTGAAAATCCTACCCAAATATTTGTGGAACCCAATCTCATATTGAAAGAATTTAATTCTTCGATATTCTGATTAGAAATCAGTCTCCAGATTACCCTGCAATATTAAAATTTTAAGGACTGGAGATTACACTCCTAACCCTTAAAGGCCAGAGCCCTTTTCCTCGAGTCTCCATGATTAGGAAACTCTATGTTTTAATTTTGTAAGGGGGGTCACAGCAAATAAGTTGGGTGGGATATATACAAATATATGTCTTTTCTTTCCATACTATATATAATTATACAGTAGCCAGTATATTGCAATATAGTGCATACTGCAAATAGAAAAATACAGTATGATTATACAGTAACTATTTCTAGCATATCTTGGGTATCCTAATGTGAGCTTATGCTGCAGCCCCTCTTACTTTGAAGGAATATTGTTTCTTCGTTATGCTGACTGGGAAATCAGTCTTCCGTACCCCACCGTATTTAGTATGAAAGGGACAGTGAAGTATACACTTCCCTATTCATAGGGGTTAGAAAACCCCATTTTCAGTTGGAATTCCTTCGAAAAGGAAATTCCTATCACTTAGTACCAGCATTTTGCTTGCAAGGGATACAAAAGTATGTGTCTCCTACTATCCCTTTATAGCTTGCTATCCTAAGCTATTCTGTTAAGATATGACTTTTGATTTATTGGTTATCAGTGAGATAATCAATCGTATACTCATTTTGTTTTCCATTCTTTACAGGAGGAACCCCAGATGTCATGTGTTGCAGTCTTCTGCAAAACTAAGAGTAAGTGTTTTTACGGACATAATGCATGCAGGTTTCTTGCCCCCTGCAATATTATTTCGGAACACCTTCAGTATTGGAACCCAAAAGCCTGCAAAGTATGTCGGGCTCTATTGTCCGAAGGTTTCAAGAATCCCAAGTCGGTGGAGACTAGGGATGCAGCTCGTTTCAAACAACGAAACTGGGTGAGAGGCTTTCAGAAAATCTCTCTGGGACCTTACCTGCCTAATGAAAAGATGCGTAGGTTACTATTTCCAACAGCGAGTAAGGAAATAGTGGTACCCCAGACACGAGGTACATTTCCCAATGGCCAGATAACCTTCGGGAAGGAGGGCTAAAAGCACCCAGGGGAAGAAGGGGAGAATGTTGGGTTGGAATTGTCTCAGTTCCAACAGGCTCATGAGCCAACGACATCGATATCTCCGCCTTCTATCCCTCTTTTAGATGGAATGACCCCGTTATGGGCCCAAGTCAAGAATCTAGTAGAAAATTTGTGCAAACAGAGCACAAAGCAGGAAGCGAAATGCAAGGTAGAGCTTGGTAAAGCTCCACTTGTCGCTCCTAAAGGGTCGTACAAAAGACTCGTAGATCAAGACCTTCTGACATGCTCCACAACCAATCCCTGGAGGTTTGCGGAGCTAATGCCGATTTTAAACGGCAAACTCTACATCTCGGAGATGGGTGCTGTTCCTTTGGACAAAATCCAGTTCTGGCCAAGCTTTGACGCTTTCCCGAACTGTTTCATTAGACTGAAGGATGAACCAACATCAGAAAAAGGAACGGAATCAAAGGAGGTTATGATTCTCGACAATGATAAAGCACAGGCTATCCTATCAAGCAGCATAGAAAAGGCGGGTTACACGGTGTCGAAGGTATCCACACCGGGTAACAAGCACTCTTCCTTTCTTGCTCCTGTTTCAATTTCATTCCCCTTTACGGAGAAGGCTTTCAAATATGTCACTGAGGCAATAGAGACAGGTAAACCGTGTCCTACACTCAAGAAGTGCGAGCCTCTGTCACTAGCATTTTCCAGACAGGAGAAGAAATGGAAGGAGGCCCATTTCACCTTTTCAGTGGGAAGACTTGAGGCAGATGTCACCTGTCAACAATTTAAGGAAAATCTTCCAAAATTATCTGCAGGACGAATAAGAAACAAAGGAGAGACTTGCAGCCTCCTTATCTCTACAGAACTACATAGAGTTCTGTTCGGCTCATCAAGATACCCCAGACATGCTTAAGGTTTTAGCCAAAATACATATGGCTACTTTGGTAAAAGACCTTTATGCCTTTATAAAGGCTAGAAGAACATGTAGGGAGTTTGTGTTAGCTAACACAACGGCGAAACACAATACAAGAAAGCTAATATCTTCCAACATCTGGGGTAAAGACCTCTTTCCAGACGAGGTAGTCAAGGAAGTGATTAAGAACACCTCCACAGAGAAAGTAGGGCTTCTCCAAAAGTGGGGCATCCTTTCAAAAAGAGAATCTTCTAAGGTTGTGGGTCCCCAACCTAAAAGGAAGATGGAGAGGTCTGGACATCCATTTCGAGCGGTTCAACAACGATCCACAGTTGTAGTGACCGAGATGTCACAGACAGATGGTAAAAAAGAGATTCCTACTGATCAGTCGAAGCATAGAAATGCTTCTAGTAGGAGGGAGATTCCTTTAGGATCGCTGGACCTTCGATCCTTGGGTCCATGGCCTAATCAAGATGGGACTAAGTTGAGAGGTGGAGATATCTCAACCACCATTTCCTCTACTCCTCCGATTATCCAAAACCCTCCTGGAGGAGTTTACCTGAGAGCTCTAGAGCATACAGGTGGTAAGGAAACTTTAGTCCACTGAATTTCAGGGAAGGCCGTTGTGTGTCTACGAGAAGGACTCAAGAAAATTCAGAGTCACTCAGGACTTATCGCCACTCAACAAGTCCAAATAAAACAACGAGTCCAGGAGGTTTCTCCTCCTGAACATAAGGACCCCGCTGCAAAAAAGGGTGCCTATAGTCTTACCAGACCGGAAAGTCGTCTATCGGCAGCTTCCTGTCAATCACCCTTTCCCCTCCTATATAGGATTCAGGTTACGCAAAGTAACGCACTTCCTAGGAAAGATACTAGCTGCCTTCATAAAATTGGCAGACACAGTCACGCAATATTTAAGCCTAAGAAAGGTTCAGGCAACAATGTTCCTGGACAAGAGGCTGGAGTGGGCAGCACCCAAGGTGATTGGTCTATGAACATCCGAAGAAATGATCCAGTCCCCGGAACATCGTGGATGAAAGATAAATTTCAGATTCCCAAAAGAAGAACTGGGAGGAACCCTATTCTCTCTCCAGTTCCCAATAAAGGCAGGCCCTGTGCTAAGAGCACGGCTGCAAGATGCGCTGGGAACCTAGAGAAAACAAGCATCAAACGCTCGAAAAGGCCTAAAAAGACCGATAGCGGTCCTTCCTTAATCGCTTCCCTAACAAAGGTCAAGGCCCGAAAATCCCAAGACCATGTTGGTCCAGTCATGAGTAGGGAAACTCTCTCCAAGCAGATCAGATTGTCTACAGCTGATCTGGGACTCCGAAGCGATAACGAGATGCTGCAATCGACGATGCTAAGAAATGTCTCATACAGTTTAAGTGTAGTTAGCCATCCCTTACCTAAAGGGATGGCACCTGTCAGCAGTTCACATACAACCAATCCGCAATGTGATAGTGGATGCTCTATTCAGGCTCAGGCCGATAGAGTTAGAATGGTCCATGGATGCAGACCTATTCTCTCCCAGATGGGAACAAGTCCCCGAACTGCAATCCGACCTCTTCATTACGAGCGCTGTCAAGGAACTACCTTGATATGTAGCCCCATACGAGGATCCTCTAATTTAAATGATAAACATCATGTCTCTGAAATGGAAGGGATAGACAGGATTTCCAGTTCATCCCGTCCAATTACCTGCTGAGAGTCCTCAACATGCTTAGATCCTTCCAGGCGTGACAACTCCAGAAGGTTCAGAGATTAATTGCCTTTGATTTATTATAGAAAACCCAAACCCTTCATTGCATGATTTTCTTGCCCTAGTGGTTAAGAAAAGTTTTGGGATCTCAAAAGGCAATATAGAATTCTTAGAGGAATACAAGTCTAAGTCAACTAGAAGACAATATGAATCATCATGGAAAGAGTGGGTTGCTTTCGTAAAAGCAAAAGGACTGAGAGAGATTTCAATGAACTTCTGCCTGTCCTTCTTTATCCATCTTCATAACCAGGGTTTGGCGGCCAACTCGATAACTACGTGCAAGTCAGCCTTGACTAGACCTCTTCTATATGCCTTTCAAGTAGACTTGGCGAATGAGATCTTTAATAAGATCCCGAAGGCATGTGCGAGGCTTAGGCCTGCTGCACCACCAAAGCCCATCTCTTGGTCTTTGGACAAGGTCCTACATTATGCCTCATCCTTGAACAATGAAGATTGTTCGCTTAAGGATCTAACCCAAAAGGTTATTTTTCTGTTCGCTATAGCCTCAGGGGCTAGAGTTAGTGAAATAGTGGCTCTCTCTAAGGATGAGGGCCACATTCAGTTCTCAGAAACAGGAGAACTGAATCTCTTCCCTGATCCATCCTTTCTCGCTAAGAATGAGCTATCTAATAAAAGGTGGGGTCCCTGGAGAATCTGCCCTCTGAAGGAAGATGGCTCTCTATGTCCAGTAGAGTGTCTAAAGGTCTATCTTCGTAGAACTTCAGACTTCATGGGAGGACAGCTCTTTAAAGGAGAAACCTCTGGATTAAATTTATTCCTAAAACAACGAGGGGTGAAGCTCACCTACTTTATTAGTAGAGCGGATCCTGACAGTACTCCCGCAGGTTATGATCCGAGAAAGATTGCTTCATCACTGAACTTCTTTCAGTGTATGGACTTTGAGCGTCTTCGTTCATACACTGGATGGAAATCATCCAGAGTGTTTTACAAACACTATGCGAAACAGGTACATGAACTGAAACACTATGTAGTGGCGGCAGGTAGTGTATTAAAACCTGCCCCCTAATTACTATTTTAGACAGTCAATGGTTTGGACTTCAAATGTCCTCGCACATATACTGGGTGAGAATCATCCACAGTGTTCTACAAACACTATCCTAAGCAAGTCCATGATCTGAAGCAGTATGTGGTGACGTCGGGTAGAATACTTAACCCGCCGTCTAATTCTACAATGAACAGCTAATTGACTGGGACTGCCAATTAAAGGGAGAAGAGGTCATCCCTCTTAGGGTGTGACCCCCTTTGATCAAGTGTTACCATGGTGACACTAGCTATGTTCAAAATCCCAGGTGTGGAATTATACAGATGGCACTAGTGCCGGTGTACGTAGTACACAGTGCCGATAAAAGTAACCAGTACAGGAATTATGAAGAGAATTTGTTTTATAATTCTCTTCAATCTGAGAGTAGCACTCATCATTTCTTGCTTTCCAAGAAAGAAAGATAATCTCTGTACAGGTTACATGTATAGTTCCGTTATCATGCTACATTCGTTTTACTTACTAGTAAACGTCTATTAGAATGTAATTGCGTCCTAAGTCGCCCAACAATTGCATGTTTATAGTCCAGAGTATGTACTTTTATATATTTGTATGCTCACAAACAATGGAATTAAGAAACACTGCTAAGTATTTGGTAATTTTCACAAACTACGAGACGGTTTGTTCATCTGGTGTATTCTTATGTTTGTCTATACAATGTATGCTTACCTTGAGACCCCCCCTTTCTACCGTCTAGAATGACTCTTCCCTGTAGGGGACAGGAAGCACTAACATCGGAGATGATTAGTGATAATGACGGATAACAGAAACGTCATTTGGCTCGATTGATCCACATGATCATAGAAAGGTTGTCCCAAGGTTAAGGCACTGACGAAAATCCACAGATACATTAATGCTCTGGTATACTTCCATGAGGACGACATGGGTTGAGCCCAAAAAACGGATTTTGAGCCAAGCGAAAAATCTATTTTTGGGTGAGATCGCCATGTCGTCCTGATGGACCCACCCTTCTTTCTTAAAAGAAAAGATCTTCACAGTTCCCTCCCTGACATACTGTATCTGTAGCTCCACGTTCAATGCTACAAGGAATGTCCGCCATCCTGGGAATGGCGCTGGGGTGGTGGTCAAGAGTAGTACGGGAACGGGGATAACCTTGTTACGGCCCCCTTCTATTCTTTTGCCACGTCCCCCTCGAAGCGTTAACGCTATTTGGGGTAGAGATTGCTATGTGACGTGTCAAGAATGCGTCCTCTGATATTATGCGATATTCTTGAGAAAATTTTAAGGATATTCGCTTCAGGAGTTAGAATTCTGGAACCTGAAGGTTAATTCTCTGGGAATATCACTGTAGTATATAATATATCCTTTTGAAGCTACCTTAGGAACTTCCATCAGGACGACATGGCGATCTCACCCAAAAATAGATTTTTCGCTTCGCTCAAAATCCATTTAATAATGTCAAGATATATCGATAATTATATATTACATTTTATTTCCTAGGTAAATTTCAACAATAAAATTTTCTGCTAAAATATACAAATCCCACCATATGTAACAAGGCACACTTTTTAGAGGATTGTTATCGGTAATTGGGCTTAAGGCTAGCTAACAACGTATTTCCTGCGGACATGAATATATTTTAGTTAAATCTAGGTTTTTTAATTGTGTGGGCGAGTTACAATTAGTTGGTTTTAGAATATTGGAAACTTCTCTATATATTTTTGTATTGATTTTTTTTTCTTTTATACATATCATTGCCATAACTTAGAGGCTAAAATCAGAAAAAAGTATTATTATTAGAGTTATGGGTTTTTTAATGCATTAACTAAAAACAAACTACCGTGGCAGTATATCTTGGTAATCACACACTTCTCCAAATTTCAATAGAATCCGATTGATTTTACTTTTAGTCAAAATATGGCAGAACACGTCCCATGTTCAATTTATGTGAATGATCTATACATTTGGACAAGGGTAATAGATTAATACTTATGTAGAAATAGGTGGTATAGGTAAAAATTATATTCAATTCTAATAAAGTAGTCTAGCTTTGGCTATCTTTAAACAAATATGACGTCATGGAATATTCAAGAACGCAAGGATTAAAGAGCTCTACACATAGCTTTTTTTCATGGCTAATAGAAGGCCTTAGCAGTAGCGTACCCAATTGCTAATTATCCCCTTCGGCCAGTCATTATAATTTCTAATATTTCATTTGTGTTGCTATTTGGGCACAAAATTACTATAAAACAGACGCACGTGAAATGTATGTTCCTTGTTGTCTGGCCACAACTTAATTCTTAGGAAATTACAAATGTCACAGAAATATTTCTTCAACAAACAATCGTTAGCCCAATTACATTTGGGGGTCAGGGGGTCGCCAGATGGTGCCACATGTATTGAAATTGGGGAACAAATCATTTACTTACACTCTTATTTGATCTAATTTTCAATTATCTTTTACGAAACAAAAATAAAATCAATATGTTTCATGGTAGGACATGTATTGTTAGTAAAAATTACGTAGAATAACATAAATTTTACATTCCGAAAGGCATAATAACACACCCTTCAAGGTCCCTCCCTCACATTGTAACGAGTTTTACTTTGCTGCTAATAGATGTCATCAGATGCACCTTGTCCCAACTAATATAGTCAATTAGTTGAAGACCACGTGGGTCAAAAAAGTGAGCTTGGTAGGTAGAGGCTAGAGAATAGGTAGTTGATAAATTGTCCAACTTTCGTTTCCTTGTTAGGAATGAATATTTTTTTTTGCAGAAAATGCTGGGAATTTATCACATTCTATCGGAAGCAGCCTCAGTTTACTTATTAAAGTGTTTAGTATTAACTTCCTTCATCAGAACACATAGATATTAAGTCATGTCCCTGTACATGTGACCACTATAACAACCATCCGCATAGTTAAGGTTGGTGGAACGTGTTTGGGACAGCCCTGCCAAATGGAATTTCCTTGAATGGAGAATATCATTATTTATTACAGATTCAAAACATTGAAGGAGTAATAGTTATATTCCAGAAGGTGCATGACTATGGTAAACCATGTTTTTATAATCAGCGTAATCAATAGAGACAGATCGAATAACAAAAATGAAAATAGTTACATTTTTGTGTTTTTGACAACGTCTGACTGAGTTACGTCATCCACCTGCGAATTTTTGTTTGTTATTAAGGACGTTCCACGATGTAAATCAGTTATAAAAATAAGCCGTTTCTTGTTTCAATATAAGTTGAAATAATCCTTAAAGTGTACATATACACACAAACACACATACATACAGTAACGACCACGGTCTTTCTAATTCAATGATAGGCCAATCGTGAATATAATAAAGTTGATTCTGAAAGATCGTAGAGAGAGAGAGAGAGAGAGAGAGAGAGAGAGAGAGAGAGAGAGAGAGAGAGAGAGAGAGAGAGAGAGAGAGAGAGCCCACCTACAAGACAGGGATGCTGATGATCTCTGCTAATAAATCAGGAGGGACAATTATTAGTCAATATTTAATTATATTAGTATGACTATTAATCGTAGTGTTTTTAAGGAATTTGGTGCTGGGCATTGAATTTAAGATGGTAGTTCAGAGACGCGGAAATATAAACATACGTGATTATAATATCTCCGGGATTGATGAGAATGTAAATAATGTTTTGCTTTATACAAAAGAACGTTTCAAAGAATGTCAAAATCAATTTAAATCACATCACATAAATCACAAGAAAGGTTTCCTTTTTTTTACATTTTTGATTCGATGGAAAGGTTAATAAAAATGATAGGTTGTTAGTTATCAAGAAACGGTAATCGAGATTTTTTTAAATGACATAAATTATAAAGCTGATCTAAACAGCCAAATATTTATCGTTTCACGTCATAGGCTCAAGTCCTTGGCCGGGCATAAATATTTCCTCAAGCGCTTGAGGTATCAAGGCAGAGGGAATTTTATATTAATGTTTATTTGTAATTTATATTAATATATATATATATATATATATATATATATATATATATATATATATATATATATATATATATATATATATATATATACAGAGAGAGAGAGAGAGAGAGAGAGAGAGAGAGAGAGAGAGAGAGAGAGAGAGAGAGAGAGAGAGAGAGACAGACAGACAGACAGACAGACAGAATGTGTATCACCAAGACTCGTGATTTTAATATCAACCAGAATAGCGTTCAATATCAAATTCTACCCTTGGAAATGTATATCAACTGGAAATTTATTTATGATATATGGTTCTGGCCGGGCAAAGATTCCAACCTTTGCCCTGAGGCGAAACAATGCCTGCAGGGACGATTTTACCAATTGAGCTATCAAGAGAGATATAAATTCATTTCAATTCAGGAATCTGTTCCTAGACTTGAAATTAACCCATTAGAGCTCCCACCGTGAGATTCTTTTCAAACTTTAGCCCGCTTCCACCCGAAACTGCTCCTTCGGCCCTGCAAGAACATAGAAAATTAGACATAAATGTTTAACTAAGAACAACGAATTTATGATCGTTTTACATAATTTAATGCCAGCAACCTTATTATTTTCTGTTCTGTATATGAATTACATACTCGGCAATTTATAAAAGGAGAATATGTTCATGGATAAACTTTCTTAAGATAAACTCAGTCTGCTAATGTTTTCAATAACGTTTCCGCAATCTCAGAAACATTTGTCTTTCAACTCCTTCTGTAATTTGAGTTTGAAATTACAGTTTCATCTTGATATTAAAACTAGTCTATGTGCTTTAATCAGTTGATTGATTTATTTGTATTTAAATTTATGTTTTTTTTTTATGATTTTCATGTTTTGTATCCTTTTATTTATTTTTATAATATTTTTCCAATACACGACCGCTTGCAATGACTATAACTGGCATTTCCTATATTCAATAAGAATATATTAACATTATAAGTGATAATTGATAATTGTTATATGGGCTATAAATATTTCAACTGCTGATAATCCATTACACAGAACTATGAACTTGCCTTACTACAATAGCTCCTAAACAGACATTTCCCTGACAATAAACAGGTATGCTACATATAGTTAAGATTTATCTCCACAAAAATATAAAATTTCCACTATTAATAACGATATATTTTCTTATTGCACTCACAGATATTTCTGTTATCAACACCAACTATCTTTCAAACTTTTTCTTCTGTTATTTTTCTTAAAATGTAGAATCATGTTTTACAATCGTTTTATTTAGATTAATATCAGCCTATCGTTATCTTTCTCAAAAAAAAAAAAAAAAAAAAAATAATAATAATAATAATAATAATAATAATAATGATAATAAGTAAACTGGCTTGAAACTCATAGGAAATAAATTTACTTTTTGGTCTAGGTTGATACAAAAAAGTTATAAGCCATTGTTTCCAACCCTTAAAAAAATCATAAAATTCTTCTGATTAATAATTTTTCTCTATATATTTACAACAATTCTTCTTGGAATTACAAAAATAGCAAATACACATTCTTATACAGAACCGAATAAGAAAAAGAGCGAACATAAACCTGCTTTGGGTTTCAAGTAGCCATAAGTATTTACGATGAAGATTTGTAAGGTCAAAATTGATGAATACAAGACAGCAGAGCTTGGAACTGTTTGTACTTGGTCAGGCTTAGAATTCTTATAAAAGAACAATGAAATATTTCTCAATCATTGAATCCTATGAAAATAATGTCTCTTTTCCGTCTATATTTCCAGTCATATCTAAATTGAGAATACCGAGCATTATTAATATTTTTAAAAGAATCTTGTGAATTTGATTATGAATATATAGGACTTGTTCTTTGTTATTTGTAAGGTTGAAGATACATATCTACAAACTGTAAACTAAAAGAACTTACATAAATATAATATAATGATGCTTGGAGCAAAAAAGAGGGATACGTAATACATGGACTAGATAAAATACACATATGTATACACACATACGTATATATATATATATATATATATATATATATATATATATATATATATATATATATATATATATATATATATATATATATATATATATATATATATATATATATACATATATATATATATATATATATATATATATATATATATATATATATATATATATATATATATACTTATATGTGTATATATACAGTGGAACCTCTACACACGAATATATCTACATCCGAATTTTCCAACATCCGAAGTAAAATTTGAGCAATTTTTTGACTCTACACCCGAATTTTATTTCGACACACGAAGTAAGCAATTTTTGTCGTACCGGTTGTATCCGAATTTTTCAACACGCGAAGTACAATTCGAACACGTTCCTACTCTACACCCGAATTTTTTTTCGACACCCGAAGTAAATAATACCCGTGCACGTAGATGGTACTCATAGCACCGGATGTATTTTTTATTTCCGCTGATAGAAGGCAGCATTTCTACCTCAGAGGGACTCTCAATTAGCGTGGCTTGGGATATTCCTCTGTTCTCGTCGGCTTCGTGTGGTTGTGCCCTGTGCGTTCTGCTATTTACTGTGTTTTAGTCGGGATTTTTTACGTTCATCCTTTTACGGTATTTAACGTAAATCATGGGTCCTAAAAGGCTTAGTTTCGCAAGTGGTAGTGGTAGTGGTGAGAAAAGGAATAAGGAAATGCTTTCTTTAGAAGTAAAGCAGGGAATTATTGAAAAGTATTAGAGAGAGAGAGAGAGAGAGAGAGAGAGAGAGAGAGAGAGAGAGAGAGAGAGAGAAAGAGAATGTTACTACTGAACGTTTGATGGAGATTAACATCAAGGAGAGAGAGAGAGAGAGAGAGAGAGAGAGAGAGAGAGAGAGAGAGAGAGAGAGAGAGAGAGAGAGAGAGAGAATGTTACTACTGAACGTTTGATGGAGATTAACATCAAGGAGAGAGAGAGAGAGAGAGAGAGAGAGAGAGAGAGAGAGACTCTAAAAACATAAATCACGTTTTGAGTGTGAGTGAACTTGCAAAAGAACATCACGACGAACTTACTACAGAGGAGCTTAAGGAACTCCATGCTATGTCGGAGCACATGAGTGATGACAAGGAAGGGATCGAGGAGGTAGAACATGTGTTAGGTTCGGCGCAAATAAAAGAGGTTTTAGGAAAATATCAAGACGTGGTCGACTTCATCAACAAATACCATCCAAAGAAACTGCAGGTTTGTCGTGTAGTTGTGCAGTTTGATGATGTTTCCCCAAATTATTTTAGAAACATTCTGAAAAGCTGTACCAAACAACGTTCTATCGATAGCTTCTTTAAAAAAAACTACGAAGCGAACTCGTGATGAAGAGGAAGGAAGTGGTTCAAAGAAAACGGCAAAGAGTGAAGCGAAAGAAAATGAAACACAGAAAACGGCAAAGATTGAAGAGAAAAAAATTCAATCAATTTTAAGTGTAGAGTGAAAGTGATTAAAATTAATCATCGAAAAGGGGAAAAAATGTAATAAGAAATATGATATATAAAAAAAAGTAAATAAGCTATATATATATATATATATATATATATATATATATATATATATATATATATATATATATATATATATATATATATATATATATATATATATATATATATATATATATATATATATATATATATATATATATGTTCGTGTGATATATATATATATATATATATATATATATATATATATATATATATATATATATATATATATATATATATATATATATATATATATATATATATATATATATGCGCGTGTGTGCGTGTGCAGACATGTTTTTAACCATAATTTCTATAGCATCCTCAAAAAGGGGTTCAATAATAAATAATCTTTTACACCAAAATATAAAAAAATTTCGGTGTATAATGGAAATGTAAGTAATCTGTAAGGCAGACATTCCCAACCTTATTGTTCAACTGTACCCTCGGGAATTTGCAGAGATTTTTGCGTGCCCTTAAAATTGAGGACGAAATGAGAAACAATGAAATTAATATTGAGATAAAATGTCATTATTCTGTGATGAGCCGAGAGAAGGTTGTAACTCAAAGAAAGGATGAAAGCAACTGAGTAACTTTATTACATACACTAGCCTTTATATACAAAAACTTAATGCAAAAGGAAATTTTTTGTTCAACCGACACCATACCGGTTAACAATTAACAGTGAGAAAAACATACATGCTCTTTTTAGTGCGAGGGGAGAGCGAAGATACAAGCATAATATATACACAAAATGAAATGTCGTTACTATGTAGGATCATGTGACACACGGTTGGTACATGGTTTCCCCCCTAAAAATGACATACTGTACATGTTTAATAGGGCGCCCTGATCTAGAGAGGCGAACTGTAGGCTGGTCGTCTGACAGGAGATAAGCAGGTTTTAGACGATCAATGGAGACCCAGTCTTCTTTGTCACGAATGTTTAGTATGAATGCTTTCGGACTGCGTCGAATCACAAGGAAAAGGCCCGTGTAATGGGGCGTTAGCAGTGGCTTGCCAGAGTCGTTGCGCAGGAAGACTTGCATTGCAGAGTGCAAGTCTGTCGGTATGTGATGCTTCGCTGGGGGCTTGTAAGTCTGGCGCCATGGAGTAAATTTTCCCACGTCGTGACATATGCGCTGGAGATCGTCGGAAGAGGTTGTAGAAGGAAAGAATTCTGCAGGGACGACCAACAGGTCGCCATACACCATTTCAGCTACCGAGATGTCGAAGGTGTCTTTAGTAGTGGTCCTTAGTCCCAGGAGGACCCAGGGACACTGAGTAAACCAGTTGCAATCCTTGCAGTGGGAAATCAAAGCTGCTTTGATGGTGCAATGAAAACGTTCAACCATTCCATTGGCAGCGGGGTTGTAAGCAGTTGTCTGATGTATGGTGATGCCCAGGAGATTCGCTAACGATGTCCACAACTGAGAGGTGAAAGTGGTACCCCTGTCAGAAGTAATATGATCAGGGATACCAAATCTTGCAATCTATCCTGAGAGTAAGGTAGATGTACATGAGGCGGACGTTGCAGTTTCCATGGGAATGGCTTCAGGCCAACGAGTGGAGCGGTCGATGACTGTAAACAGGTAATGATGTCCTTGTGATGTGGGTAGGGGGCCTACAACGTCGACGTGAATATGTGCGAAACGACGCTGAGGTTGAGGAAAGGTACCACTCCTGAATCCGTGTGTCGATGTACTTTGAAAGTTTGGCAAGAAGTACAGGCGCAGACCCAATCCTTAGCATCCTTAGAAATGCCATGCCAAATGAACTTCGTCTTCAGCAGCTGTGCAATAGAACGGCACGAGGGATGTGAAAAGCCCTGAATGAAATCAAACACCTGCCGGCGCATGGGAGCAGGAATCCAAGGTCGCGGTCTACCAGTACTGACGTCACAGAGGAGGGTGGTGTTGGAGTCTTCGAGGGGGAACTATTCCCAACGGAGGGACGTGCAGAATGTCCTACATGCTTGATACTCTGGATCCTGTCGTTGGGCTTGAGCCAAGGTGTTGTAATCCAATCCCAGTTGAACGACAGCCAACGTGTTTCTTGACAGGGCATTGGCAACGGGATTCATTTTTCCAGTGACGTATTGAAGGGTGCAATTGTATTCAGCCACTGCGGAGAGATGTCGGCATTGATGGACGGACCAGGCGTCAGACTGTCGAGTGAAGGCATGCACCAGAGTCATGTGGTCTGTGCGAATGACGAAGGGCATACCTTCTAAGAAATGGTGAAAGTGACGGACAGCCAAGTGCACCGCCAGCAATTCGCGATCGAAGGTAGAATAACCCGATTCTGCCTTGGATAGTTTTCTGCTGAAGAAGGTCAATTGGCGGGGTGAGCCTTTGACCACCTGCTCGAGTACTGCACTAATAGCGACGTCACTGGCATTGATGGAGAGAATGAGAGGGGCATGCGGGATAGGAAAAGTGATAACCGCAGCGATTGATAGGAGATTCTTTGCATTGCAGAAGGCCGCTTCTTGAAGGGGCCCCACTTCAGGTCCTTTGGCTTGCCTTTGAGGGAGGCGTAGAGGAGAGCAAGAGTGGTGGCAATGGCTGGTAGAAACGGTGATAATAGTTGATCATGCCCAAGAATTCCTGCAGAGCTTTGACGGTCGAGGGCGCGGGGAAGTCCTGAACGGCTGCTACCATCTCAGGGAGGGGATGGACTCCTTCAGCAGTGATGCGGTGCCCTAAGAACGACACTTCGTTGGCGCCAAAGGTACACTTGTTGTTCCGGAATACAAGACCGTTTTGTTGCAGGCGGTTCAGCACGATGCGCAGGTGCCGGAGGTGTTCCTCTTTTGAGGAAGAGAACAAAAGTATGTCGTCCACATAACATACACAAAAGGGGAAGTCCCCTAAAATGCCATCCATGAGACGTTCAAACATGTTCCCAGCATTACGAAGGCCAAAACAAGAGTAATTGAAGGTGTATGTACCAAACGAAGTGGTGATGGCAGTCTTGGGGATGTCTCCTGGGTTCATAGGCACCTAATAATACCCCTTCAGGAGGTCGAGCGTAGAGAAAACCTTTGCTTTGTGCAGGTAGGAGGTCACGTCGGCGATGTTTGGGAGGGGGTAGTGATCTGGTTCTGTTTGCATGTTCAGGCGCCTGTAATTCCTGCATGGACGGAGGGAGCCGTCATTCTTCAGAACAAAGTGTAAGGATGACGACCATGGGTTGGAGGCCTTATGGCAAGGGCCCATTTCCTCAATTTCGGTGAACCTCTGTTTGGAGGCTGCCGATCGTTCCGGTGCTAGATGTCTGAATTTTGCAAAGACTGGGGATCCCGTCATCTTGATATGGTGATAAAACCGTTCTTGGCAGGAGCCGTGGGCATTTGGTGAAGTTCTGTACGGAATACTTCCAGGTACGACGTGAGGAGGTGGGTGTAGGCATCCATGGGTGCGCTGATGAGGAGAGCGAGATTGGAGGGGCCGGGTTGAAGAGGTGTCGATAAGTACGAGTCTGCGTTGACCAATCGTCGGGGGACGACATCGACCAGAAGGTGGAATTGAGAGAGGAAATCAGCACCGGGATTGGCAATGTGACGTCAGCAACGAGAAACTTCCAATTAAATTTACCGTTTCCAAACGATAATGTGAGGTTCTCGTAACTGTAGGTGCGTATCGCAGATCCGTTGGCAGCTACCAAGCGGACGTCGGCAGACGTAGGCACACTACGTCATGTCCTGAGGAGTTCCCTTGGCAAAAGAGAATGGCGAGCACGCCCATTCCTGCATCATGTAAAAAGAAAAGATTAGAAACACGGGAGGCCACCACCACGAGCGATGGCCTAATTACACGTTTTCTGGCCACTGACAATCCTTGGCACATTTCATCACAGTTGCCCCGAATCTGGTGTGGTAGTAGCAAAACTACAACGGATGGAAGGCAGTAAGTTGCTGTAGAAGTCGTTGGTTGGGACGTGAGCGAGTGGTGGGTGGTTGGTGGCTTTGTCGCCGCTTCGGCACGTCACGGAGTAGGCGTGTATGTCCTACGGCATTCACCTCAGCTTCGGTTGACGTTGAATAGGCGTCCTCTTCGTCAGGAGTGGAAGCGTTGATGGAGGTCTTGAAGTGGCTCTCCATAAGGGCGTTGGCTTTGGTCATCAAGTTCTTTATGGGTAAACTATCGACATCAGGTATGGCAGCGCGTACAGGTCCGGGTGAACGGCGTATCCAAAGTGCACGAAGTAGGTTCACCTCACGAGGAGAGTCGTCTGCGGCAGGTTGCAGGTGAGCGTTACTGGTCATTTCCCTGAGGGCGAGTGAAGCCCTTTGGTCCCCCAACTTTGTTGAGAGAGCTGAAAAAGCTTCACTATACGGGCGGCTAGCGACGGCGAGTACTGCGGCAAAAGGTATGTTTTGAGGGCGTCATATGCTATTGGGGTGTCTCCTTGTTCACAAAGGCAGTAGGATATATCGCAGAAGGTGTCCTCGGGTATCGACGCGAGAACATAATCTGCTTTGGTGGTTGAACAAGTCATGCCCTTGATGCAAAACTGGACTTCTGCACGCTGAAACCAAGCAAACGCCTCTCCGCTGACGAATGACAAAAGTTTCAATGGGGCAGCCGCAGCGCCAACTTCCTTAGAGTCCGCCATAGTACCAACGACGGAGGGGCGAGGGGCGTGGAAGGCGGGAGGAACGAGTCGACTTCCGGGGTCACCAATGTGACGAGCTGAGAGAAGGTTGTGACTCAAAGACAGGATGAAAGCAACTCAGTAACTTTATTACAGACACTCGCCT
>NC_090735.1:35392517-35397517 GCF_036898095.1 Palaemon carinicauda | reverse complement strand
GATTGGAAATTCCTAAATCTAAACTTGCAATAGACCCAAAGATGTTTAGTGCAGCAAAAATAAACGGGTTACGTTTCTCAATATTTTAGTGTCCTACAGTCCCCATCAAACGGTCACGAGCCAAAGATTCTGCCTTGTAAGTCTTACTTTGCAAGTCATCAGATAGCATCTCTGTAACTTTTAGTGTCGATCCAAGCGAACTCTCTGTATTCAAAGGAAAATGTCTTCTATGCAATTCATCTAATGAGACAGCAACCCTGGAAATGGCGCGTTATAAGCTAGTGACGTCATTCTCTGGGAGAAAAATTGCTTGCATTCGCACTTCTACAACTACGTTACTTGATGTAATAAAAACGTCTTCTTGTCTTTCAACTATAGTGCCATATTTAAAATCTATACTTTTAGTTTTAGAGCTCATCCCACACGAGAAAAATGTCTGATCGAACAATATCACTCCCAACAACAAAAAATTCATCTTAGAAACCTGTAACGAGAAAAATATATGTAATTACTCCTGTATTAAGAAGAAAACTTTTGACATACAAATAAAAATCTTTCCCTCACTTCTTTCCCTCTTATTTTAATTTCTTATGTGAGCCAATGGTACAATTCTCTCATCAATGGGTTGGGATACGTTTTGAACTCTAAACCTATTGGCCGTTAATGTTTCCAAAATGTTAAATGGGCCTTCAAACTTAGGTGTTAGTTTATAATTGAGTCCTTTATGTACATTTACCTGTATGTATACATTATCACCCACGGTATATGTTTTAGTTGGCTTCGCTATTTTATCATGATTCCTTTTCATTATGATTTGTGATTCTTCTAAATTCTTTCGAAGGATATCAAAACGACTTTTGCTTGCATTTATACATTCTTTTAAAGAATTTGATAGATTAGTTGTAGGCGTTAATACATGGAAAGGCGTTCTAACTGGGGTACCATACAATGCTTCGTGCAGTGACATTTTAATTGATATATGATATGAATGATTCAGAGTACTCAGTACCGCAGGTATTGCAATATCCCAGTTGGGGTCTGATCCCCCTAGTGTTACTCTTAATATATTTAAAACCTTCCTATTTGCTCTTTCCACTAGCCCATTCGACTCTGGGTGATATATCATGGTATTTATTTTCTTTATGCTAAGGAATTCACACAATGTGGTAAGAAAGGGATTATTAAATTCTCCACCCGAGTCTGAGATTATCATGTGCGGAATTCCATGTTTACAAATGTAACACTCGTAAAGCTTCCTAGCGCATTCAAACGCAGTTTTAGTTTTAAGCGCTATTAGTTCTGTATATCGAGTTAAAGCATCTGCAATTACTAAGAGGTGCTTATTTCCTCTGTCTGACTCGTAAAATCCTGTTAACAAATCTAAATGTACTATTTCAAAGGGTTGATTGGGCACGGGATAAGCCCCTAGGCTGACAGGTGTTTTCGTATGCCCTTTGTTTTCCTGACATGTGCGACAATTAGCTATGTGTTTTTTTTCATATCTGTAAGCATCGTATGCCAATAAAACAATGATTTGGCTTTCTGTGACATTAATGAGAACCCCGGGTGTCCATGCAATGGATTTGCATGCAGCCAATTCAGGACAGTGGAAATAAGTGAGATTGGTACCACTACCTGGTCGTTAGTTACATGTGGTGTATTGCGGGTTTTCCTTGTCACAGTCCTACACAGAATATTATGTTTGATTATATAATTCTGCTGCTTATACTTTATATATCCCTTTTCCTTATGATTGCCTTTCAAAGCATTTATAATTGTTTCTAATTTCTGATCTTTTCTTTGCTCAGTCTGTAATAATTCAGCGCTCCAGCCCAAATCTTCTTGTTCAGATATCGTTTTAACAATGGGCATGGATGTTGATATATCTATTAATTCAGCTAATGGCTCCGTACAAGATGACACGGGGTTGCGTGATAATGCATCAGCAATGATATTTGCTTTCCCTGGTAAATACCCGATTCTCGCGCCAAAGTCTTGAATGACCAAATGCCACCGAGTTCGTTTGGGGCTGTGGTTGAAGCCTTTAAAGAGGTCGGTTAGTGGTTTATGATCAGTAAGAACCTTAACGGGATAACCGTAAATTATGAACTTAGAATGCACTAGTGATTTAACAATAGCTAGCCCTTCCTTGTCTATTACGGCATACTTACTTTCGGAAGTTCTCAGTTTGCGAGAATAAAAAGCTATCGGGAAAAATTGTTTATCATATTGCTGAAGCAATACCCCACCTACTCCTAAGTCTGAGGCGTCTGTTGCAATGAAGAATTCCTTACCGAAGTCAGGAAATTTTAAGATAGGAGAACTACACAGTTCATCTTTCAAGGTATTGAACGCCTGTTGATGCTGCTCAGACCATATGAAATCTACGCCCTTCTTCGTAAGATCAGTTAAGGGAGCGGCTATTATTGAATAATTGCGTATAAAACTCCTGTAATATCCACTACAACCCAGAAATTGCTGTATTCCCTTGACATTAGTAGGTATGGGAAAGTTACGGATAGCCAACACCTTATCATGGACTACTTTAAGACCTTGGCTTGACACCATAAAACCCAAATATATTAATTCTGTTTTGAAAAATTCACACTTACTAATCTTTACCCTTAAGTTATGTTGTCTTAATCTCTGTAGTACTAGTTCTAATTTACGTAGAGGTTCTTCTAAGGTGTTGGAAAAGATTACAAGGTCGTCCATATAGGCAGGCAATATATCCCCTAGCAAGTCTCCAAACACTATGTTAATCATTCTTGTAAATGTTATGGGAGCACAACGTAAACCAAAAGGCATCCGCAAAAATTCATAATGTCCCCTGGCTGTCCTGAAGGCTGTGTATGGGATACTATCTTCTTTTAATGATATCTGGTGAAAGCCTTTAAGTAAGTCCTAACTGGTAAAATATTTATTCTGACCTAACAAAGACAAAATATCGTCAGTACATGGCACTGTGAATTGATCAGGGATCGTCTCCTCGTTTAGACGATGGAAGTCTACGCAGATACGCCATGTTCGATCTTTTTTCGTTACAACTATTAATGGAAAATTATAAGGGCTGTTCGATTTCCTAATGACTCCTTCTTTTAGCATTTTACCTACTTCATCATTTATTTCATTCTGGAATTTCATAGGGAGTCTGTACGAGGGTACATAGATAATTTTCTGCTTGTCCTTTAACCTTATTTGATGCTCGATCACATCTGTTTTTCCTAAGGATCCATCCGTAGTGGAAAAAACATCATGATATTCAGTTAAAAGTCCAAACATTTTCTGCTGAATTTCTTCGTCTTGAATGTCTTTATTGATTTTATTTTCAATAGATTGCAAAAGGGATCCATCTGCAACTGATTGAGCGTGATTGACTTCAGCAACGGTAAGAATACGATGTTTATAAACTTCTACATCCAAGATATGTCGATTTTTGTGAATTACTAAAGTGGTATTTAAATGATTACAGACTTCATTATTACATTGTTGATGTGAGCCTACTGTATAAATAGCTTGTGTGACAGACAATCCGTTAGTTTTCAAAGTGTCGGAAAAGATTAATATTTCAGATCCCGGTAATGTTTTCTTTACTTGCACTATTAAATTCGAAGGTACGTTTGGCTCGATAGATTACGTGCAAGATATTACGGGTGAACGAGATTTCTGCTGTTTCGCGTATATTATTTCTTTATTAGTGAGACAAGTTATTGGTTCTTCAATGTACGTTACGGTTACATTTGTCGTCTCCTTTTTATCCAAAACTGATTTTAAGGTATTAGAAGACTTATAGAATTTTCCTTTGATATACACGCCGTGCTTGGCAGGGGCTAAGATAATGTTTTGATTGCCCATAGATAGGTATCCTATAATTACAGCTGGATACATATCAATGTTTTGTACAACAACAAATATATCGGCAAACGTGCGCTTACCGACCTTGAACTGAACATGAGTTATGCCTATTACATTTAATTCATTATTTCCTATACCCGAGAGTCGCACTCCGGATTTTTCTATCGGAAAGTTCGAAAACAACAAATGATATGTCCTCAAATCCATGATATTAAGTGGACTACCAGAGTCAAAAAATAACGTAAAGGATTTGTGTTCTAAATTTACAGCATATAATGTTGGTCGTAACTCATTTTGGCTTATTATTGTATGAATTCGTTGCAAATCTACGGGAGCATGCACAGATTTACTTAATTCGGACGTGTGTTTCATAAGAAAATCTATTGCCCCACAATGATCTGATAAAACATTAAATTGATTATTCATTACTACTGATGTTGACATGAATGACCTTGACCCAACATCACTCTCTTCCCCACTGGATTTAATTATGTGGTATTTTCTTTGCTCTGCACATTCTGAAAATTAGTCTGACCTTGCGAGGTCTGGTTTGACGACCCAGGCTCAGTGTTATTCAAAGAAGTGTTTGTTTGTTTGGGATTCTGAACTATATTGACGTTTGGCTGTTTCTTGTTATTAAAATGAGGATTTTTCTTTTAATTTCCATATGGAACCGACTGTGGAATTGACTGTGTATTTCTAGGATTCTTTTGTGTCTTACGCGAGTCGCACTGACTATATGAATGAGTCAAACTATTATGTATCGAACAGAATTTCGTTCTGCAGTCCGCGATCAAGTGACCTTGACGTTTGCAATTATAACACGTCATTCCCGCAACTTGACTATTATTAACTACATTTACTTGTTGTGGCTTTGTTTCATTTTTTGCAAAAACTTGAGTTAACACGGGATTAAGGTCAGGACACTTAGACATGTGTTTCTTTATCTGTTTATATACATCCAATTCCGTACTTGCAGGCGTTAACATTTTATCAGAACTCTGCACTAAAGCTTCAGGCAACATAAGTGTCATGCAAGTTAAATACATTAATTGTAAAAAATCTTTCACGGAGATGTTATCTCCAGTAACCCAAGTGGAATTTCCTAAAATATCTTGATATTCATTAAGCTATCAGCTATGAGA